>NC_056746.1:278334422-278459422 GCF_019279795.1 Protopterus annectens
GTGAAGTAAAAAATTATTAAGTGACAAGAAAAGTTTTCACCTTGAAAACCTGGTTGTTGTCATGCAGAAGTTGAAGTTTTATTCAGGTTTTCATTAGAAAACAACATCATTAGTTTAGAAAGCCTTGTTGTAAGATCTGACAGTCAGTTTGGAAGTCCTGGCAACATATTCAGCAAGACCAATTAAGCTAGATAAGTTTTTTTACTATATTTTAAAAGAAATATTGTCTATATATTGCAGAATCTGTCATTTTTGAAGAACTTTCTTCCAGTTTTTCATAGCCCTGACTTTTGAACCAAATTTGCATACTCAAGGTTTCAAAAGACTTTCATTGTATTTATTACTAATTTTTCTTTTTATTTATCCTTACAGTAGTACTTTGCAATACTTAGCCTTTCCATCTCTTCTTAGAGAAGTGTATTATGTCATCATCTTAAGCCAGAATCCATGAAACATAACATTGTCCTTTAATAGCACAATAGTACCTTTTTGTTATGCAGTGACTTTTTCATTTTTTATCTGTTTATCACCCTTCTCATACTCTGCTCGCTGCCGATATCTGCACAGACTCATTTGTTCCTGACATTGTCTTTAATTCATAAAAAGGTGTCTCTGGCAAATAGGATTGCTGGCGGCTATTTCTAGTTTGTTTATATTATTTTACTTTTTTTCATGCTACTGCTGGTAAATCTGCTACTAGCTCACTATAAAACCCTCCATATCAGTTTGCCTACCATTTCATGTACTCAGTTTGCATATCAAAATCCCCTAAACTCTTAATTAAAACTTTATGTTCAATACAGTCGTAGACTTTCACTAGAGTTGTAGATATAACAGCCTTTCATCACTTTTTCTAATACTCTCACAAAATTCTGTATCAGATTATTATAGTTTTATTTCCCATTTTATTATTTATTTATTTATTTATTTAAATTTGTTGACCGGGAGTGTCCGACTGGACGTGGGTCCATTTTCAGCGGAGGCCCGGGGAGAAAAGCTCCACAGTAAAATAAACAGACAGTAGTTACATTGGATTACATAGCGATTAACAATTTAACATAGAAATTACTTTACCCAGATGTATTATTTTATGTACTAGCACTTTTTATTTTGATTTTCCTTCAAATATATTTCCATCTTTTCTTGGATTATCCTAGTTATCAGATTACATTTGTTGTATAAAAATGAAGTCTCTAAGTTTTCTCTCAGTCTGTTAGTTTAAATGTAAAATGTACTACTTACCACTATATATAGCTTTGTATAACTTTTACATTCACTTCTTAACCATCAATTCAATGTTGTTGTTGTGTCTTTCGGCTTTTCCCAGTTAGGGGTCGCCACAGCGGAACTCCGGTCTGCTAATGATTGGTAGTTGATTTTTACGTGCCGAGTTACCAGCCCTGCTGCACAACCTTCAGCAAAGGTACGCCCATTTACGCATGTCTCCATGCAGAAGATGCTCTAGCTGAGAATCGAACCGGACAGCGTCTTACTGTGAGGTGACAACGCTACCGCAGCACCACCACCGCAGACCATCAATTCAATACTAGAGGAAAATGTTTTGTTGCCAGCTTTATAAATTTTGGCAAACTGATTTTCAAGGTTCATGTTATCAATTGCAAACTCACCATATCTAATAATTATTGAAACAGTCTTACTTTTAAATAACAAAGTTGACCTTAAATGTAGTGGGGTTGTGCCCCTGCACACCCTTACCTTTGAGAGTATATTGTCACACTCAGCAGTGTTTGCAGTTACACTGTACTACCTGAAAGGACTATATGCACATGAAATAATAACATGAGAACTGGATTCAGTAAGAGAGAACTCAACAAAATTAGAATGGAATATAAAGAACTGTGTAGGGTTCTCCAACAAGATAAGTAAGACTAAAATTGCAAAATCCCCCCCCCCCCCAAAAAAAAGGCAATACACTGATTTAGGAATCACTGAGATAGGTGAATGCTGCAGTGGTGTAAATGTCCTTTTTCTCCAAGATGCGTCAGTGTTGGAGTTGTTAATGCAAAATAAAAGGTGCAAGGGCACTGCCCTCTGGGTAGGTGAAGGTGTTCTGCCTCCACTGGAAATGTTGATTGCTTTCATTTTAACAAAAAAATATCCTTCTTTCAAGAAGACCACTTCTGGTGGTTATTTTGAAAAATGAGTTTTGGCGAGTTTCAGTTTAGCAAAACAAATCAAAAATAAGAACAGTACTTCCCTACCACTAGTCCGCTTACAAGGTTATGCGTTTATATTGTCCCTGCAAAGAATGTGTTGCTCAGACAGATGCAAGTATATATTTATAATTATTAAAAGTGAAACCACTTTCAGCAGTAGACATATGTTTTACAGTCTGGCAAGCCACATAGTAATGTTAGCTTGGTGTGCTTAAAGGAAAAGTCAACCCTCACTTGCAGTTTAACTCATTCTTAAGGTTTCTTTTCTCCCTACAGTATGGCTTTAGTATGGTTTAGCTGTCTGGAATCAGCCTGTTCTTTATACAACTTTCATTTCTTTTTCTTATAGTCAAAGCAAGGGAAAGCCCTCTCTCCTTTTTTTAAGCTTATCCTCTCACATGCTTTGGTAGAGCAGGGAACTTTGTAGTTTTTTCCTTTGAGGTACTGCCCACACACTGATGTCACCAGGTGCCAACAAATGTATCAAGGTTCACGTGATCCTATTTCTTACCCTTAGGCAGCTTTTAGTCTGAAGGTTTAGGTTTCATTAGCTTGGGGAATGGTTACCCGCACTGAAAGAAATACTAATAGCATCGTCTATTTGTGCTCCTTTAATTACAGGGAAATTTTACAAGGTCACTGTGACATGTAGCGAAGTAGTGGCTACATAGTACAATGTATTTTTGTTTGTTTTTTTATACCTAAGTGGTTCATTCTTTCACTTCACAAGCCAGTGTTTGTTCTTTCTGATTGACTGCCAATGGAAACAGATGCAGTGGATAAGTTATATATGATCTGCAGCAATGTTGCTACTTCTTTCACTGCTAATTGAGGTGGTTTTGACAAACATGTTTTTTTCCAGTCTGTTGCTGTAGCTGGTTGCACCGTTGCGTTAGAAATGGGTAGAACGATGAGGTAAGATGTCATTACATGGGGGTAAGATGTCATTACATGGGTAGCACCACAGGAAACACTACTGCTGACTGAAGGAGTATAACCAGAATATAACACCAAAAAACTCATAATAACACAAAAAGAGAAGGTTTCTTAGATTTTGAAGCAGAATTGCAGAACAGTGCTGCATTGTATCAGAAAAAAGAACATGACAGCAGTTATAAAGGATGTCCAAGATGGCTACACACTGAGTAACAGTTTAATTTCAGCTCTCCCAGTGTGAAAACTAACTCAGGAAAGAAAGCCAGTGAACATTTGGGGTAAATTTCAGTTACTGGATAGTAAGTGCACTGCCTGGATGCCAGCAAACAAAAATCCAATAAACCTGAAAGAAAATCAATCATGAAAGCTGAAGGTTGAAACACTGGGTGGGAAGAATCATGCAGCTGTTCAGCAAAAAGGAGTTCAAACCTCATCTTTGTTCAAGACATGGCTTCCAGTAATTTAGAGGAAAAATAAGTCAAATGTGTTTGTGTTTAGAGCTGATTAAAATAAATAAAACTCTGAAGGAGTATATCAACTCAAGTAACAAAAGGCTGCAAAATGGAAGAAGCTTTAAACATATATTCAGATGAGCTGATAAAACTGCAAAAATAAGAGGTTCAGATGAAGAAAAGACTGACTGAGTATAAGACTGCTCAAGAAGAGATTTAAAAAATGGTAGAATTAGAGGGCAGTGCACATACTGTACAGTATAATGGTTAATGTGCTTACCTTACAGACACGAGGTGCAGGGTTTCAGTCTCACAAGGAGTATTTGGCTAGGCATAAAATGGCCCATAAGAACAGTTAGCCTAATACTGTGCTAATCTAATCTATGAACCTATTTTCTGCTGTACCAGAGAAACTGGAAGGAATAGACTGTATTGATTTTATGGAAGCACAAATAAGCAGCTGGACTGGTATTCCACAGCGGGAATTGTTAACTGAAAGGGCATATCATGTGCATGCTCCAAACCTGGTCATGAGGAAGCAGGGAAGACCTGCAATAGTAAAGATGCAATCCTACCAGCAGAAAGTGTTTATTCTGAAGACGCTGTGGTAGAAGAACAGTACTAAAAGCAGAAGACAGTAGAGTGTTCATAGAAATGATTGTTCACTGTACACTAGGCAGAAGAGGAGTAAATTTACTTATTTAATAATTATTTCAGATCATGCACCAATAATAACTAAAATAAAAATGCAGGCTAATAAAAAATAGACACTGGTACTTTCCTACCTATTTGTTAAACAGAGAGGAATTTAAGGAATGGGTAGTGGAAATTATTTGGGAGTTATTAGGAAAGATAGACATTTCTTCAGAAAATATAGCTAGGAAGTGCAACAAAGTGAAAATGGAGTTTAAAATAGGGTAGAAATAAAAGAAAAAGAGATATGTTTAAGAAGCAACAAAAATTATTTAGAGGGACTGTCAAAGGTTAAATATTGCTGAATAAGGGGAATCTCACAGAACAAGAAGAGGCCCAACTGCAAAGTTAAAAGATTGCTGTTAAACAACTATTTTTTGACAATAACTCCAGAGAACAAAAGCTTTTAGCACAACGGCTCAAGCAACAGAAAGTAGAAAGGGTTGTTGCCAAGCTTAGGGAGTCTATAACAAGGAAGGCAACCAGAGATCCTGTAGAGGTATTAGAAATATTTTGGAAATTTTATGAAAATCTGTATAAAGCAGAGAAATGTGGAAATCAAGAAATAGTACAAATGGGAATATTTATGGAAGAATTAAATATGCCAAGTTGAGAGGTAGATGATGTTCAATTACTAACAGGACAGGAGGGGATGAGATAAAATGGTGATGTGTAACCAGTCTATAGGAAAATCTCCAGGAATAGATGGTATTTCTGTGGAAGTTTGGAAACTAGGATGGAAGAAAGTAATAAAGATTTGGAAGGTTTTCTTTAACAGTGCTTTAAAAGGGGAAGAAACACCAACATCCCGGACAAAAGCTGTGGTGGCTGTAATACCTAAAGATGGTAAAGACACATCAGATCCAGCTTCACATAGGACCATTTCAATTCTAAACCATGATTATAAAGTGTTTATGTCTGTAATGGCTTAAAGCATGGCAAAGGTGATGTCAAAATTGATAGATATAGATCAATGTGGTTTTGTGGAGGGGAAGCAAACATTTGACAACATTAACAGAATGATAAAGATCCTGAGGGAAGCAGAATGTAAAAAAATACCACTGTTGTTTTTGGGTGTTGATATAGAGAAATCATTTGACAGAGTAAGCTGGGATTTTATGGGTAGGGTTATGAAAGCATTTGCATTCCCTTTTAAAATAATAAGGTTAATTAGGAGGATATATGAGGGATTGGATTCTCTGATAAGTTCTGTTTGAACAGAGGAACCAGGCAGGGGTGTCCTCTTTCCCCTTTGTTGTTTGTGCCATATTTAGAACCACTGACAAAGAAAATAAGGGACTCAGAAATAATTCAAGGGTATAACTGTTAAAGTAATCAAGAAAAGTTGGCTTTATTTGCAGATTATATAATTTTATACCTGATAAATCCAGAAAAAGACATTTCAGTGTTGTGGAACATCCTGAGACGGTTTCAAATCTTTTCAGGATACAACATTAATAAAGATAAAATAAAGGCAATAGCTGTAAACTTTGTATCCACACATGAATTGGTTCAGCAATACCCATATTTATGGAGGCATGGTAAAATAAAGTACATAGGAGTATGGGTTAGAACGGATTCTGTTATGCCAGCTAAGGATATGTGGGAAGACATTAAACAGAAGATAATACAAAATCTGAGAAACTGGAAGCTCTTGTCTAGTTTTATACACAGGTAAGGCATAGTTTTATCAACCATAGGAGAAGCTGTGGGGGTCAATTAATAAAGAGATGAGGGATTTTATCTGAGAGAGGAAGAGGACAGGAGTCAAGTGGGATAAGGCGATCCTTCCAATAGAACAAGGTGGCTTGGGATTACCTGATTTGAAAGGGGTACTTCAGAGCTACACTGTTAAGGTTTCTATACTTAGCACAAGCAGAAAGCTCTAATTCAAAGTGGAAAGGGATGATGATGAAACGGTGGGGGGGGGGGCTGAAGGTATAAGAAAAGACTGGGATTTGGGGTGCATGTCCTTAAGAAGAATAACAATAACCATACAAAATATTATATTAATAAAGTTGCAGAAAGTATTCTAAGAAATAAGCTAACATGGGAATGGAGAAAGGAGATTCTGCAGATAGGGGTACACAGATTAGGCAAGAGGGGGGTGTAATTTACTGAAAAATGGCAAAGGAACCAAGGTATTGGGAGAAAATAACTAGAGAGGGAAATGTAATATAAATGGGAAGATGCCAATAATTCATTTGGACTGCATGGTAGAGATTGCCTTCTCTGTCAAGGATTGATATCAGAATATAGGCAAATAGAAAGGAGTAGGGGGATCCTAAGTGAAAGACAAGAGTTTTTAGTAGAATCTAGAATATAAGCTGCTTTTTAAAAAGGGATAATGAGTAGGACATATAAAATATTGCATGATAAATATAAGAATCAATCACAGGAGGTTAGAAGGGATTGGGAAGAGAGACTGGATAAGAAATTCACAAACAATGAGAGGATATATGTATGGCTCCTGAATATGCAACAAGTCTAGAAGATTTGGAATATTTGCTTAAAAATGTTTGCATAGATATTTTTATATCTCATGGCAGACTCCCAATACTTTTTCCTCAGGTAGATTGCAAATGTTTAAGGTGTGATGCAGAAGAAAGAGGTAAATGAGAACATATTTTTAGGAAAGTAGTGAGTGGATAGACCTTAAAAAGTCCTTGCAGACTACTCTGTCAGAAATACTGATGAGAAAATTGGAGTAACTAAGGAAATTATATTTTGAGCTGTGATACAGAATCAGAATTGTCTAGACAATACTAAGGTCTTGCCGAATTTAACTCTGATGGCTGCCAAAAAAGCAATTAATAGAAAATAGAAGTCAAAGTCTAAACTATGAGTGCTAGAAGTAGTGAATATAGTAAAGAGATAAAAGAACTGGAAGTGGGATCTTTAGAAAATGGTAGGAACAAATTACATAGAAAAAAATGGAAATTGTGGGAACAATACATGCAGACTAATGTTTTGGAGGAGGAACGAGGTGTAAAGGAAGGCATTAACTGAATGAGCTGTGCAATGTTTGACTGACAATAACTGTATAGAAGATTATATGAGATGTGTAATGTCTGCAACTGAAAGTGTGTCAATGTGGTTCATTTATGTTAAGGTATGATTGTCTATGTCATAACTGATAATTCAATAAAGATGTTTATTTAAAAAAAATAACAGCATTCAGAGAAATCTTTCACTTTTATTTTTTTTATTTATCATTTTGTTGACCGGGAAAGTCCGACTAGGACAGAGCCTATTTTCAGTAGAGGCCCGGGGAGAAACGCAAGTGAAAGCACAGTTTTAATTATACAACAAGCACATTTTAATTACACAACATTCAAGAGATAACAATCACAGATCTTCCCACTACAGTAAAAGAGGAATATCCAAATAACATTCATGTCTCTTCCTTTCTAGTAACTGTTGTTTCTCACACTTGATCCATGAGGGTTCATTCACCACAGAGGTAGTTTTGCCAGTTCAGAAAGAATGTGCAGTAGGGCCTATTGGTAGGTAAAGACTTCAAATCCACAATTTAGCTAATTTCTTTGCCTGGATCTGTATATCTGTTTGTGAATAGCATAAAAAGGCTCTGTGAGAAACTTACATGAGGGCATATCAAGGAAACATATACTCAGTCCTGCTATAGAAAATGTATTAAGAATGACTGGGACTCACACTTCTGCCGCTATATTTCAATGACATAAGAAAACAGCACCATTTCTTGATTTCTAACATGACTCATTTAAACAGGATTTAAATTCTATGGATGAGAAAGAAAAGCAGAAAAACAACATCATATTAATATGGCAGTCTCCATACTGGCCGTTTTGTGGAAAAAAATATACTAAAATGTTATTAGAAGCATTTAGAGTAATTTTGATGCAGCAAAAAGTTCAGAAAAAAGATAAATAAAAGAAAGTTTTAAGTTTAATTTCCTTTAAGGAGGAAGTTGTTTGGATATGTTTTGACAAATGTTATTATTCTGCTCTTTTTTCATTTCTCATATTACTTTTTTTATCCTTGACATTTATTTCCTTGAACTTGAACATTAAGTAAACATCTGTGGTTAGTGTAAATGCCACCATATTTTTTCCAGAGCATCTTCAGTTGTGTCTATAAAATAAAAAAATGACTACCAGTACTCCAAGCAGCTGTAGATGTGACTTGGTAACTAGTTCTTTTTTTTAATTACAGGTCTGCTGTCAAGCTCAAAACTACTCGAAAAGGCAGAATCTCATTTCTCCTCACTCTCCATGGTGGATCTCAGCATGTCTCCTCCTTCTGCTATAGACTCCCGTGCCGTGACTCCACTGTCACCTGACAGACATGCTAATGGTGATATGTCACCCATGACAAATGTAAGTATGTGTCAGAAACCATTTCCTGTTCTATAACTCAAAAAGTAGTAATGGATATCAGGATAGTGACTGCAGAGATGACCATCACAATGGAGTTATAAGGAATCCTTGGTGTTGTAACCAAAGAAATGTGCATTCAAATTCAAGAGCTATGCTCCACTCCTCTACAGCAACTTTAGTTTTTATGTTTGTTTCTTTGTTTAGTTCTTTTTATTTTTGTTTGCTTCCTTTGGTGACTGGGTCAAACACATTTTTAGCAGAAACCCAACGAGAAAAGCTCTACATGAAAATATGAGAAACACAGTATAACAACACAAAATGTGAATACTGGAAGAATAAAAATAATTTTGTACAAGTATAATACAATATTACATATTTTATCATGTCATTCCTATATGCATATTTGTTTTTTACATATAAAAGTACATAAGTATATTTCTGTCTATTGTTAGTAGTAAAGTGAAAAGATAAAAGTACTGTAAGAAGTATATTTTTTATTGTAATTAAACATTAATAAGGTAGAAACTGTTGATATATTTAATAAAGATTAGCAGAGTAAGTTCAATTAAATGAGTTGTCCTTTCAGAGTCTGAATATATTGACAGAGCCAATTGTTTTTAGATGATGTTTTACATTGGTTTTATGTTAGAATTGGAGTGTATATGTAGTGGCATAGAAATCCATAGCATACCTACTGATACAGAATAAGCTGTAGAACTTGTTTGCATTTAGCATAGTGCTTGGACTGGGGTGGGATTTTGTTTTTTGAGATTCTGTATTTCATGAAGAGTAACACCAAAGCACATTCATGGAACACATCATAGTCAATCATATGGGGCAATTGTTACTCTGATCCATTACCAAACTGGTTGCAGCTGTGCTTGTGATGCTCCTAAACAAGGTTTGGGAACTAAACTCAACTGTAATTAGTCAAGTAATGAAAGACTGAGCAGTCAGCAGGTGTCTTTCTATTGCAAGGTAACTTGGTCCAGGATCATCGTACCATTGCAAGGTAACTTGGTCCAGGCTCATTGTACCATTGCAAGGTAACTTGGTCCAGGCTCATCGTACCATTGCAAGGTAACTTGGTCCAGGCTCATCAAACCATTGCAAGGTAACTTGGTCCAGGATCATCGTACCATTGCAAGGTAACTTGGGCCAGGATCATCAAACCATTGCAAGGTAACTAGGGCCTGGATCATCATACCATTGCAAGGTAACTAGGGCAAGGATCATCATACCATTGCAAGGTAACTAGGGCCAGGATCATCATACCATTGCAAGGTAACTCGGACCTGGATCATCATACCATTGCAAGGTAACTAGGGCCAGGATCATCAAACCATTGCAAGGTAACTTGGGCCAGGATCATCAAACCATTGCAAGGTAACTAGGGCCAGGATCATCATACCATTACAATGTAACTTGGGCCTGGATCATCATACCATTGCAAGGTAACTAGGACCAGGATCATCAAACCATTGCAAGGTAACTTGGGCCAGGATCATCAAACCATTGCAAGGTAACTAGGGCCAGGATCATCATACCATTGCAAGGTAACTTGGGCCAGGATCGTCAAACCATTGCAAGGTAACTAGGGCCAGGATCATCATACCATTGCAAGGTAACTAGGGCCAGGATCATCGTACCATTGCAAGGTAGCTTGGGCCTGGATCATCATACCATTGCAAGGTAGCTTGGGCCAGGATCATCATACCATTGCAAGGTAACTTGGGCCTGGATCATTGTACCATTGCAAGGTAGCTTGGGCCAGGATCATCATACCATTGCAAGGTAACTAGGGCCAGGATCATCATACCATTGGAAGGTAACTTTGGCCTGGGTCATCATACCATTGCAAGGTAACTAGGGCCAGGACCATCATACCATTGCAAGGTAACTTGGGCCAGGATCATCATACCATTGCCTTCTAGTAGAGGCAGTAAATAATGAATGTCTCATCATGATAAAATAGTAATAGAGGATTTCCATGCTGGCCACAGTTACGGTTGTACTCAGTCCTTTTGTGACGTTTTACAGCATTAGCCCAAAAGACTGCATGGGACCCATCAATGTAGCTGGAAAGCTTTCATTCATTGAAGGTATAAGTCCCCATCTTAAGGATCAAGTGCAGGGGACCCTACTGTACAGGTGTAACAGTGACACGAGTAGTAGGATGAGGACATGTCATTAGTGTGTGACATCTGGTTTGGGTGTACTGGGAGTGGAGGTCCAACAGTGACACCAGCAGTAGGATGGGGACATGTCATTAGTGTGCAACATTTGGTTTGGATGTACTGGGAGTAGAGGTCTAACAGAGACAGCAGTAGTAGGATGTGGACATGTCATTAGTGTGCGACATCTGGTTTGGGTGTACTCGGAGTGGAGGTCTAACAGTGACAACAGCAGTAGGGTGGGGATATGTCATTAGAGTTTGACATCTGGTTTGGATGTCCTCAGAGCGGAGGTCTAACAGTGAAAGCAACAGTAGGATGGGGACATGTCATTAGTGTGTGACATCTGGTTTGGGTGTACTGGGAGTGGAAGTCTAACAGTGACAACAGCAGTAGGATGGGGACATGTCATTAGTGTGCAACATCTGGTTTGGGTGTACTGGGAGTGGAGGTCTAACAGTGACAACAGCAGTAAGATGGGGACATGTCATTAGTGTGCAACATCTGGTTTGGGTGTACTGGGAGTGGAGGTCTGACAGTGACAGCAGCAGTAGGATGGGGACATGTCATTAGTGTGTGACATCTGGTTTGGGTGTACTGGGAATGGAGGTCTAACAGTGACAACAGCAGTAGGATGGGGACATGTCATTAGTGTGCAACATCTGGTTTGGGTGTACTGGGAGTGGAGGTCTAACAGTGACAACAGCAGTAAGATGGGGACATGTCATTAGTGCGCAACATCTGGTTTGGGTGTACTGGGAGTGGAGGTCTAACAGTGACAACAGCAGTAAGATGGGGACATGTCATTAGTGTGCAACATCTGGTTTGGGTGTACTGGGAGTGGAGGTCTGACAGTGACAGCAGCAGTAGGATGGGGACATGTCATTAGTGTGTGACATCTGGTTTGGGTGTACTGGGAGTGGAGGTCTAACAGTGACAACAGCAGTAGGATGAGGACATGTCATTAGTGTGTGACATCTGGCTTGGGTGTCCTGGGAGGGAGGTCTAACACTGACAGCAGCAGTAGGATGGGGACATGTCATTAGTGTGTGACATCTGGTTTGGGTGTACTGGGAGTGGAGGTCTAACAGTGGCAGCAGCAGTAAGATGGGGACATGTCATTAGTGTGTGACATCAGGTTTGGGTGTAGTGGGTGTGGTTTGCTAACAAAGAACCCAGGTGTGAGCATGCAGAATAAAAGGCTGGTAAGTTGGTTGTAGTAAGGTAGGATTCTGCCTCTGAGGAACAGAAGTCACACACAGTACTGTAGTGAAAGGTTATATCCTGTTCTGTGCCCTTCAGCCAGGTCACAGCAGGCATGCAGGCTTGCACCTGCTACAGGGTTGGGTTCGTTTTCTAGTTTTAGGAGTGTCCACAGAGATACTTCAGGCAACTGCTTGAACTAGTGATTAGATCTGTATTGATAAACCTGTCTCTGTTAGAGGCATGGATAGAAATGAGGTTAGATACAATAATTCAGTCAATTATTAATTCTCAGATTATTGGCTTTAGCTCATTCAGTGTCATGGGGAGCCACAAATTACTGTAGCATTCACTGGGTATAAAATAGTATGTCGGGCTATCACAGGATGTTTACATGCATTCAGTCACCCATGACACATGCACTCAGTCTCATGTGGCATGCATATCTCTGGGCAATCTGGAGAATTGCTATTTCACCTATAACATTCTTTTGGGATGTGGGAGGAAACCAGAACTCCTGGCAAAATCACAAGCATATGCAGAGAGGACATGCAGTCTCCACACAGAAGATACCCCAACCAAAAGCTGAACTGGAGAAACAAGCTCTTCTGAGGCAGTAATGTTAACTCCTATGCCGCTGTGTTGGCCTACATATAACTAATGTGTTAGTTAAACACATAATAGTGTGTGGTATAATGTGGGGCAGCATGCTAGCTTAATTGTAAGATCTCTGCCTCTGAGCACTGGGGTCCAGGATTCAATTTTGACCTCTGACCACTGTCAGTGTCAATTTCTTCATGTGATTACCTTCTCTGGGTACCTTAGATCCCTCCTGCCTTCCAAAATCATGTTGATTGACTGAGTATACCAAATATATCCATATTTACCTTTGGTCTTGTGGCCTGTAATATGACTGAAAATGGTCAAATCAGGAAGTGTTTTGCTGCTTGGCTGATTAATTAATTAAACCTAGTTACCATTTAGAGATAATTAAGGATTCACATACTTTTTAGACATAGATTTAACTGTTGTTTTTGTAAATTGTTCATTAACTTCCCCACTGTTGATCCTTCCATGAAGAGTCCGCCTGTGTGGTGCACACTATATGGCATTGTTATGTTGTGGAACTGTGACATGTCAAAATCAGACTGAACAATGTTTGATTTATACATCAAGATAATTGGCTGCTATCCTTTCTAACAAACTGCACTTTGATGATATCTGCAATATATTAAAAATATAATTAAAAATGAAGCTCATACACTAAAGTATTTACAGTGAGTCTTTATATCTAGGTAAATATTTAATGTTCTTTGTGCCACATTAGCTGCTATGTGGATGTAAAGAGATTTGAAAACCAGATGGATGAATCCAGTGTAGCCAATATCAAGGCTTTGAAGCCTGTACTACTGAAAGCCCAATATTCTGAACAGACAAGCAACCACAGCAAACAGGGCACTCACAACAAGCAGTAACTCATAGTCACACACTCACATACACTAACACCCATATACCCGCCTACAGTTTCATACTGAAGGCAAGACCCCACTCACATCAGGGGGTTGTATTGCCACACACTGTTGCATTAGTATTTTAATTGCAAGGTGACAACTGCCATGGAATGAAGGTTAGAGTGATTCTCAGGTTTTAGAGAGTTTTCCAGAAGCATACAACACACACCCTCACAGTGTACATTAGTCGCTCCACTTTTCCCAAAATTTTCACAAGCGTATTCACCTCGACAGCACATTTACACTTCACTGCACCCAACACCAGTGAAAACGTACTCCTGCTCAAACCCCTTCTACGCAGAGTAGACACATATTCATCGTTCCTGCACACTTGATCTCAAAATAACTGGATTCAAAATGTCCAGCATTCGGACTGTATACATTACTCATAGGTTCATAGGTTCATAGGTTCATACTAGGCTATCTGCCCAAGGGCATTTATAAGCCTAGCCCATAGTTATGTGGCTTTCGCCACCCCTTTAGTTTGAATAAAAACTATGCCTATCATTTTGCTGTGCCTCTGTCAAGCAGTGACACTGAAGTAATCCCTGGGGTATATCTGCGATCTCCCATCCATTGGTCAAGATTCCTCTTGAACAAGGCCAGTGAGGTGCTCTGCCTCACATGTACCGGGATTTTGTTCCACAGCATAGGGAGTCTCTGGGTGATGAATCTGTCCCTCCAGCACATTCTATTTATAACCGTGTCAAGGTTTAAGTCTCCCGCCCTTGTGGTTCTGAGGGATCTAGATTTTTTTGAGGTGAAGCATATTCATTAAATCTGGGTTTGACATGGCCTTATATGTCAGGCACAGGTCACCTCTGAGCAAGCGGTATGAGACTGAATAGAGCTGGAGTTCTTTCAGTCGGGCAGCATAAGACATATTTTGAGACCCTTTATCCTTTTGGTGAGGAACTTTTGGGGCCTTTCAAGCTGCAGCAGGTGTCTGGTCAGATACATTCGAGCGGGGCATTGTACTCAATCATAGGTCTAATGAGTGATGAGTACAGGGGACGATGACCTCCCTTGATCTAGATGTGAATCCCTTCATGATCAGGTGGGCGATATAGAAGGTTTTCCTAACTACTTTAGCAACATGAGTGTCAAGCGAAGGCTACTGTCAACCTGGGTCCCCAGATCCCTGATGACTTTTTCTGTGCTCAGTGGATTGCCACCTATATGGTAGCTAGGGGTAACCTTGTTTTTCCCGAAGGGTATGACTATGCATTTTTTGGCGTTTAACTTCAGGCCATGGCTCTGGCACCAGTTATCCGTTTCTGTGAGGTCCTTCTGGAGGATATCTGTGTCAGATGTGTTTTCGACTATGGCGCCCAGTTTGCAGTCATCTGCAAACTTTGTCAGCCATAACCCTCCTGTGTTTGCTTGTACTTCAGAAAAGTAGATGCCGAACAAGAGTGGACCCAGGACTGAGCCCTGTGGGACACCACTTGTGACAGGCTTTGAGTCTGACATGGCTCCAGCAACTCTGACCCTGTGGGTTCTGTCACTTAGCCAGTTTGCAACCCATCTTGTGAAATCCTGTTAAATATGTAGTGGGCTTTGGCTAAGTATTCTTATTATGATTTGTCCAGACTTTCAAACATAATACATGCTGTTGTGGTTCAAAAACTCTTCACAATCTAAAGTTAAGATAGCCTTTGTGTTCTGCCTCTTATAAAGCAGTCTGGAGTATACAACACTGTCTTAGGAAATACAGAAGCATTCTATTCGACTCTGATGGATTGTGGGTTCTTCATAAAATTCTTAAATCATCTCTGTCTTATAGGTTTACGTGGATGTGACATTATTTCACATTTTAGGGATAATAATTTTGTAAAAAACAGTTTTGCAGGAGAAAAGCTTACTTGAATTCCAGAATCATTGAAACTGAGAAACCGCAAGTTTGTAGATATTGTAATGTAAACTAAAGGAAATTTTGTGCAGTTGCCTAAGGTAAAAACAACACCTGACCTAATGAACAGCTAACTGTACAAGTACCTTGTTCAGCATATGCCCTGTAAAAAACTAAGAGGATTGCAGCTCCTGTTCTTAGATCACTGCCCTTCTGTGGCACATAAAATCAACATTTTCACATCTGAGTATAGCATGAAGTCACAAGCCCATCATGTAACTGTACTGTCTAGGCCCAAAAGCACCTTGGTAAAGTCATCAAGAGATTATGTCTCAGATGACCTGGGTTTGAGTATGGGTAAGGCACTGGAAGAGGTGGCAGAGAGGGGTAGGCATGATCAGTCTATGCCAGCTCACTCATTCTGGGAAGCTGAATCTTCTAAAATACTGATATCCATCAGAGACTGGGTGGTATAGAAAGGCAGCATGAAGGGCAACAGACAAGCAGTCACCAAGCAGTGCAGTCACATGCTGTAGCAGGAGTTGGTGCGTGCATGTCAGTCACATGCTGTAGCAGGAGTTGGTGCGTGCATGTCAGTCACATGCTGTAGCATGAGTTGGTGCATGCATGTCAGTCACTTGCTGTAGCAGGAGTTGTTGCATGCATATCAGTCACATGCTGTAGCAGGAGTTGGTGCGTGCATCTCAGTCACATGCTGTAGCAGGAGTTGGTGCATGCATGTCAGTCACATGCTGTAGCAGGAGTTGGTGCGTGCATGTCAGTCACATGCTGTAGCAGGAGTTGGTGCGTGCATGCCAGTTACATGCTGTAGCAGGAGTTGGTGCGTGCATGTTAGCAGGCATGCATGCATCAGTGGTGGTATAGCTAAGGTTTGCTTATCCAGGCTACTGCACAGTAATAGAAGGTAGGGGGAAGAAAAATCCTTTGTTTGTTGAGGCTGATGCTACCTCAGCAAAAAACTGTGTAATTCCCAGTTCAATAACAATTAAGTGTTGTCCCTGTCTTGTCTGTCTGCCCATCTGGGAGTGGCTGCTATTTTGTGGGGAGAGATTGACTTTCAGAAGGAAGGGATGAAGGTGGTGGGGGTACGAGGTGGGTGGCTAATAGTCAGAGTGACCTGGCAGAGATAGAGATTCAGTATAAAAAATTTCACTTTAGAATGACACAAGAAACATTTAAAAACCTCAAACCCTTTACAAGGAACTTACTAATATCTACTTCAACTCATAGGACATATATTAGATTAGTACTAGGCTAATTGCCCTTGTGGGCCATTTTACCCCATGTGAGAATCAAACCCTGCATCTTGTGTCTGTAAGGTAAACACCTCAACCATTATGCCATCCTACATGATAATTCTTTCAGAGACATGAGTTGCTTCCAAATGTAGTGGTAAACTGTATCTTTTTATTCCAATACTCTGCATTCAGGAAACATAAATTAGCAGTCCATACCACTAGTTCATGCCACCTGGTACATCAAATTATTTCTACTACATAAATCTCATTTCAGCCAAGATTAACACAGATGTGTTACATCAGCTTTGTAGCTAAGACAACTTATGTCAGTCAGATAAACTTAAGAAATGAGGGTGATATACTTCACGTGCAAGTGATGTCATCTGTTGACTGTCTGGAGATACTAAATATAAATGCATGAACCTAGGCAGTTTTACTAGGCTTTGATTTGGTAAAGCAGTATTGTATACTATACTGCACCTATGTTGCTCATAATGAAAATTACACATGGACTGTTCATATTTCTTTTTCTCTGTACATATGGATGTATATTGCTAAGTCGAATGTTCAACATGGCAAACATCCCCTCTGTAATTTACTCTTGCTTAAAAAAAAAAAAGCCAATATGTGTCATCAGCCTAATTTTTCAATCACACATACCAGCTTTTTCTCAGATCGACAAAGTAAACTTCTGACTACAAGAACATATTCTACATACACACACACACACACACACACACACACACACACACACACACACACACACACACACACACACACACACACACACACACACACACACACATATATATATATATATATATATATATATATATATATATGTTTGGGCCTACTTTGATTCACTGAAAGATTGCAGGGGCATCTCTTGTGCACAGCCCTTTCAGGTCACCCCACAGATTTTCTATTGGATTTAGGTCTGGGCTCTGGCTGGGCCATTCCAAAACTTTAATTTTCTTCTGGTAAAGCCATTTTTTTGTTGATTTGGATGTATGCTTTGGGTCATTGTCATGTTGAAAGGTGAAATTCCTCTTCATCTTCAGCTTCCTAGCAGACGACTGAAGGTTTTGGGCCAAAAGTGACTGGTATTTGGAACTGTTCATAATTCCCTCCACCTTGACTAAAGCACCAGTTCCAGCTGAAGGAAAGCAACCCCAAAGCATGATACTGCCAGCACCATGTTTCACTGTGGGGATGGTGTTCATTTGGTGATACAAAGATTTGTTTTTAAGCCAAACGTGCTTTTGGAATTGTGGCCAAAAAGTTCAACCTTGGCCTCATCAGACCATAACATATTTTCCCACATGCTTTTGGGAGAAGTATTGTTTTGCAAATTTTAGCCTGGCCTGGATGTTTTTCTGTGTAAGAAAAGACATCCATCTTGCAACCCTACCCCATAGTCCAGACATGTGGAGAATATGGGAGATTGTCACATGTAGTACACAATCAGTACTTGCCAGAAATTCCTGCGGCTCCTTCAGTATTGCTGTAGGTCTCTTGGCAGCCTCCCTGGCCAGTTTTTGTCTTGTCTTTTCATCAAATTTGGAGGGACGTCCAGTTCTTTGCAACATCACTGTTGTCCCATATTTCCTCCACTTTTTATTTGATGACTGTCTTCACTGTGTTCCACAGTATATCCAGTGCTGTGGAAATTTTTTTGTACATTTTTCCTGACTGATACCTTTCAACAATGAGATCCCTTTGATGCTTTGTAAGCTCTCTGCAAATGCAAATCACGGCTTTTGCGGTAGTAGGCAACTGAGTAAATGTCAGGAAAATCCTACTAGGACAGCTGAACTTTATTTGGAGTTAATCAGAGTCTCTTTAATTGATGGCAGATGTGTACCCAAGAAGACTGAATGTTGTAATTAAATCAAAAGGTGCTTCAACAAAGTATTAGTTTAAGGGTGTGCATACTTATGCAACCAGCTTATTGTATGTTTTTTATTTTTTTATATTTTTTCCCCTGACAGATTTGTTTGTTTTTCAGTTGAATTGTACAGGTTATAGGTCACAATAAAGGTGGGAAAAGTTTTGAAATGATTTATTGTTGTCTCATTTTTTTTATATCACAAAAACCTGACATTTTAACAGGAGTGTGTGCACTTTTGATATCCACTGCAGTTGGGGGGGGCATGGGTGGGCGGCGTAACCCCCCACCTACCCAGCTTTTATATTTATGAATCTCATTTCACTGAAAGCTAACAGTATAAAACCAAAAGTAGATGGGGAGGCTACACCCCTCACAACCCTCAATGTGGGGGGGGGGTGTGCCCCCCACACCCCTTAACTATATAAACTAACTCCAGGATCGCATTACAGTGGGGAAAAGGGCATATATATTTTATTTTCCCAACAGTGCTTGCATTCAGTGAAATGTGATTTAGTGAAATGAGTTTTCAGTGATTTGAGCTTTCAGCGATTTGGTGTGAGTGTTTTGAAATTCAGTGAAGTTAATTTTCAGTGAATCAAAGTAGACACATATATATATATATATATATATATATATATATATATATATCGCTAAGTTGAAGCTTTTAACTGTTTGGATTTGTGGGTCATGTTTTTCCCTTTTGTAGCTTTGGGAATTCGCTACACTTAGTAATTAGGATACACTAAAAGGTTCTGTCATGCATTATAATGAAAAGCAGCAACATGGAACATGGTCTGTGACTGAAAAGGGGGCGTGGGCCAGCCTGTCTACCTGCTTAGCAATTGTATTAATAAAAACTTCAGACAGACTGCATGTTTTACTTTACCTGTTTTTTAAATAAAATATGTTGTTATATTACCTCTCTGCAATGTACAAGCATTACCACCCCTGGCAGTGTATTTGCCCTCCCTTCTCATAAGTGTTGTGCAACAGTGAAGGGTGTTCATTTTCCATTAACTACATGCATGCAGTAGATTCAGGTGAATGTTAGACTGTGGGCATATAGTGAATGTTACACTGTGGGCATATGGTGAATGTTACACTGTGGGCATATGGTGAATGTTACACTGTGGGCATATGGTAAATGTTATATTGTGGGCATATGGTGAATGTTACACTGTAGGCATGTCGTAAATGTTGCACTGTGGGCATATGGTGACTGTTACGCTGTGGGTATATGGTGAATGTTACACTGTGGCATATGGTAAATGTGGGTCTATATTACGAAATCAAAAACCCGTTTCAGCAAATACCACAACACCGACACACATAGCCCGAACTGCAAGTATGCCGACCCCCCCTAAACCGCGAAATTTAAAATCTCTACTCCTCATAGTCGGCCAACACCACTGCGTGCTACATACTACGTATCCAAACATAATAAATAAAACACATACATACACTAACCAAACCCTACTTCTAACCCTACACTAAACCTTACATACATTACTATCTATGCACGTAACTTAACTCGCACCCTAACCCTAAGGTCCGTAACTATCGCACACTTACCCTACATACATATACCCAACCAAAACAAATAATCCACACACATACACTTAACAAAACCCTACTTCTAACCCTACACTAAACCTTACATACATTACCTATTTATGCACTTACCTTAACCTGCACCCTAATCCTGAGGTCCATAACTATCGCACACTTCTCTTATTTATACTGCAGACGGGCCATTCATGACAGTTCAACATTTTGTGTTTCATGGTTTTGGATGTTCGCCGTTACCGTAGTTCGAGCTATAGGTATCGCTCAATTCTGATTCGCTGAAACGGGTTTTTGATCTCATAATATAGACCTGGTAAATGTTACACTGTGGCATATGGTGAATGTTACACTGTGGGCATACTTCCTCATGGTTACACCCTGGCATCCACATAAATTCAGAGTTTTTTGCAGACTGCCACTGGCAGTACCCCAAATTTCCAATGGGAGGCAAGACAGCATTGCCCAATCCCACCCCCTCCCCTGAGAAAGGAGAGTAGGACTTTTAATTTTCAGTGCTGGCTTATTTCGGGGACCTCCAGCATTCAGGCTTACTTACCAAAGCTAAGTTGCCTGCACTGTAGTCAGAGTTGGAACTCCTGCACCAATAGACCAAGGCCAGCCCTGCAACTTATGGCAGGTGCCTTACTGTAAACTTCTTGTCTTGTCTTGTCATCATCTGCTTCTCCAAGTATTTGCCAATCTGAAAATCAGGGCAGCAGTAAGTTAATAATTCCCGGTCCCCCTCCTCTTTTTTGTAATATACAGCGACATCATTTATTAGGCCTCAGGGGGTTTGAAGCTGCATTTTTTTTCATTAGTAGGCCATATTCAGTGGTTTGCTCTTTATGCCATCCTTGCAGAAGAAATGGCATATTCCATTATGTCTGCTGCAGTTTAAACTTCTCATTTCCCTATCCAAGATTATTGTTTTCATGGACTAATTGATTTATGTGTCACTTTTTTGGAAAGGCAGGATTTTCAAACATTTACTCTGTGTGAAAGATGAGTGAGTGACTTGCTAACTGACTGACAATAGGACCAAACTGGTTAGCTCTTAGGTTTGTCTCCAGCTGTGAAGGTAGATTATACTCATAATTTTCTTGATCTGAAGTATACAAAGCAATCATTCCCACAAGTAGAACAAAGAAGATGCATTTTCCTTTTCAAAAGCTTTGGCCTCCACCCATTCCCAACCATCAGTCATATTAAGATGGCCCTCTTCAAAATCTGTATCCCAAAAGTGAGAAGTTGCCACCCTACTATGATCCCACCCGAGATGTCTTTTACGACCTATGCCTTTACATCCAGCATGCAGTAACATCATGACATCGTGCATATCCTTCCACGCCTTGCTGTGGGCATATGCTGATATGTCCTCCCCTGGTTTGATGTCCTGTAAGCCAGGTGACCTTGTCTTCAGTGAGGTCCTTGTGTGACCCACCCACTCCCCCCCCCCAAAGAGAGGGATAGCTGGCAAGTCTATTGGTATGACTCATTTACTGTTAGACATCCCTAGCTTTGAAATTTCTTTGTGAACTTTTATGTGTTTGTTTTTTTTATAATACTTTTATAATATTGGCATTTAAGCTTGTTTGCAAAATACATAGATGAGATTTGATAAATACAAGGCATTAAACAATACTAACACAAAATAACACTGATTACGCTTATCAAAGTCAGCAGTCTATTATCTTGATATACAAAACCTGCAGATCTATGAATGCAGAAACATATTCTCTTACACCTAAGAATTAGAGATGAGTTGTGATAAAGAGTTTTGTGATGGAATGTTAAGTATAGAATGCTGACTTTGTTGTGACTACTCTGGAAGAAATCTCAGCACCTTCCCTGGGTCCCCTTACCTCCTCAGCTAGTCACTGGAAATGAGTGAGTGGAAGCACCATATAATACATGCTTTTACCTTTTCTTAGGTGAGAGCTGTCAGTGGATATGAGGTGATGTCTGTGTCCAATTGTGTAGGACAAATATAAGTTCCATATTATCAGGTCACTGTGGGTCTGAAATGAGTCTGGCTTGGCTCTTGATTTCTGATAGCCGAGGAGATGGTCATTTGCTGAGCTGTGGCAAATGTGTTTTTTTTTTGGGGGGGGGGTGGGCAGATTAGGCTGTGTGGTATCTTTGAAGTAACAATGAATATTACAATTATGTTTGGAGGTGAGGACATTTCAGAGGGGCATAGCCCATTTTCTTACCAATGTATATTGTTTTATGTGATTACTAGTGGCTCATTTCTGTATTTAACATTTCTTGCTAACTATTATTTTGGCAGTATCTGTAACTATATAGCCAGATGGATTTTAAAGTCTGCCTTCTTCCCTTTGTAGCATTGTGACACTTCATTTTTATTGACTAGGAAAGGTTCACTTGGCAGATATTCAGTGTTTAGTGATTTGTAAGGCTGTGTAGGAGCATATCATGACAATAAAACACAAACTAAATAAAATACTGAACAAAATGAGCAGTAGTAGAATACATCGTAAAGGAATCATCCATCACAGCACACAAAAGGAGAATTGTTTACAAAGAAGCAGGTCGCATTATGTGTATGTTCTGCTCCTGCTCAAAGTGTGCAGTTAATGTGACCTCTATAACCAAATGAGAAACAAGGACAAGTATCTCATTACTTTTGTCAGCCTGAGGGGCTGCTGTTGAACATATTTTTTGGATGATCTAGCCAAATAATTAGAGGTGTACCTCTGGTGTTTGCTGGCAGGTCCTTCGGCAACCATTTTAAGTCATACCTCTGCCTGTCTGCCAGCTTGGCCCAGCTTATGTTCTAACCTTTTTTCATTATGACATGGTGTGCAATAAACAGTTATGAAATACATGCAACAAAAATTCCCATTTTAGTTGTAGTTTCTGTTTATTACTTTGAATACAGTTGCTTGTTCTTATGATCTTGTATATCTTTTACAGATTATTTTGTAATTTTTGTAATATTTTAACTATGTAGATGTATGTTAATTCCAAAGTACTGTACTCACTAAAGTGTCCACTGCATACATATCCTGGTGAACTATTCCTCATCCTGCTGTAGTGTAATAAATAGGTGTTTGACACCCTGTAGTTATTTTTATTCAGCAAGTATGGCAGATCAGTAGAAGGCCATCCTTGTGAACTTAGGCTGCTCCTTAACAGTGATTTATAGGTAATCTGCGAGACCAGAAAATAGAAATACTAATGTGAAACAGCCATTATACACTGTGTAGAAAACACAAATTATCAAACTGATTGATATTCAGGTGCAGTTGTATTTAATATTCTGACACTGTACGTCAGTCAGACTGCCATGTCAAACTACCTGGATATTCAGGTGCAGTTGTATGTAATATTCTGACACTGTACGTCAGTCAGACTGCCATGTCAAACTATCTGGAACTTTACTGTAGAAAGAACTTAAAATTTATGCTAAGAATTTAAAGGCTGCACATTCCAAATACATTCTCGGAAACTGACTAAATAGAAGCCTAATGACCTTAACAGTAACTAGCTACAGACTTATATATGAAGAAATGTGACCTTGATACCTTCTCTTTCTTTATGATTTGAATATGTTTATGGAGAAGTAGAGACAACATCTGTATAATTGGAAATCTAAAGCATTATGGCATGGGAAGCATAGGTGGGTCAACTGAAATGTGCCATTTCTGTTCTTCATACACTGCTGACTCAAACAGGGCTAACAGTACTATCAAATGTTGGATCAGACTGGCCACCAGCAATGCCAAATGTTATACCAGATATAGACTATGTTTTGCAAACAGTAATGTTTAGTGAAGAACTCAGCAGTTTTACATCCAGTAGCCTGACCCATGTGTCCTGGTGCACCTGCCTGAATGTTGTACTGATCAGAAGTGGTGTGTTCCTTGTAGAATGGCTAGTAAAGCATTTTTGTAGTTCCCTGATGACTTCACTGTAAGGCATTATGATGTAAGATCTCACTCACCTAGGAATGGTCATTGTGGTAGCTGCCTCTGATTGATTTATAACCAGACATTCAGGAAAAACAAGGGCCTATCAACTTTTGGCTTTTAACTTTGCTTAGTAAAATCCAAAAATCTCTGTCTTAATACCACGTGTATACATACATACATTTTTCAAACTGTCTGCCCTGGTAAGGGTCATGAAGGTAGCAAGCTGGACAGTATATTTATGTTTCAGGGTATAGTGGTCATATTATAGAAGGCACTGGTCAAGCAGTTAATAGCTGAAAGAGTAGACTTTTTAAGCTATTTATGAGTAATACTGTGGCATTTCGTATCACTGGGACCATTGCAGATATGACACAAAATATGTGTATGGGCTTCATTCTAACTTGTAGCATAGAAACTCCTGACATTAACAATAATTATCTAGAATTAATTATCTAGAGTAATTGGAGATTTTTATAGGTATGTACCAACATTTTTAACATTGTGGGTGAAAACCTGATATTTATTAACAATAACAATTTTTATTTGAAATCTAGAGTTCAAAATGGGAAGAAAACTGGGTTACATAAGTCACAAACTATTTCAGTCCATTTCCTGTATTTAATTGTACTTGAACATTTTAAGGGTTTGCATTTACTCATTACTAGTAAAAACAATGTTTCCATTAGTGAATATGCACAGCACGCGTCAAGAGTGAAAGTAAAAACAATGTTTTCCATTAGTGAATATGCACAGCACGCGTCAAGAGTGAAAGTAAAAACGTTTCCATTAGTGAATATGCACAGCACGCGTCAAGAGTGAAAGTAAAAACAATGTTTTCCATTAGTGAATATGCACAGCACGTGTCAAGAGTGAAAGTAAAAACGATGTTTCCATTAGTGAATATGCACAGCACGTGTCAAGAGTGAAAGTAAAAACAATGTTTTCCATTAGTGAATATGCACAGCACGCGTCAAGAGTGAAAGTAAAAACAATGTTTTCCATTAGTGAATATGCACAGCACGCGTCAAGAGTGAAAGTAAAAACGTTTCCATTAGTGAATATGCACAGCACGCGTCAAGAGTGAAAGTAAAAACAATGTTTTCCATTAGTGAATATGCACAGCATGCGTCAAGAGTGAAAGTAAAAACAATGTTTCCATTAGTGAATATGCACAGCACGTCTCAAGAGTGAAAGTAAAAACGATGTTTCCATTAGTGAATATGCACAGCACGTGTCAAGAGTGAAAGTAAAAATGATGTTTCCATTAGTGAATATGCATAGCACACGTCAAGAGTGAAAGTAAAAACAATGTTTCCATTAGTGAATATGCACAGCACGCGTCAAGAGTGAAAGTAAAAACAATGTTTTCCATTAGTGAATATGCACAGCACGTGTCAAGAGTGAAAGTAAAAACAATGTTTTCCATTAGTGAATATGCACAGCACGCGTCAAGAGTGAAAGTAAAAACAATGTTTTCCATTAGTGAATATGCACAGCACGCGTCAAGAGTGAAAGTAAAAACAATGTTTCCATTAGTGAATATGCACAGCACGTGTCAAGAGTGAAAGTAAAAACGATGTTTCCATTAGTGAATATGCACAGCACACGTCAAGAGTGAAAGTAAAAACAATGTTTCCATTAGTGAATATGCACAGTACATGTCAAGAGTGAAAGTAAAAACGATGTTTCCATTAGTGAATATGCACAGCACGTGTCAAGAGTGAAAGTAAAAACAATGTTTCCATTAGTGAATATGCACAGCACGTGTCAAGAGTGAAAGTAAAAACAATGTTTTCCATTAGTGAATATGCACAGCACGCGTCAAGAGTGAAAGTAAAAACAATGTTTTCCATTAGTGAATATGCACAGCACACGTCAAGAGTGAAAGTAAAAACAATGTTTCCATTAGTGAATATGCACAGCACGTGTCAAGAGTGAAAGTAAAAACGATGTTTCCATTAGTGAATATGCACAGCACGTGTCAAGAGTGAAAGTAAAAACAATGTTTCCATTAGTGAATATGCACAGCACGTGTCAAGAGTGAAAGTAAAAACAATGTTTTCCATTAGTGAATATGCACAGCACGCGTCAAGAGTGAAAGTAAAAACAATGTTTTCCATTAGTGAATATGCACAGCACACGTCAAGAGTGAAAGTAAAAACAATGTTTCCATTAGTGAATATGCACAGCACGTGTCAAGAGTGAAAGTAAAAACGATGTTTCCATTAGTGAATATGCACAGCACGTGTCAAGAGTGAAAGTAAAAACAATGTTTCCATTAGTGAATATGCACAGCACACATCAAGAGTGAAAGTAAAAACGATGTTTCCATTAGTGAATATGCACAGCACGTGTCAAGAGTGAAAGTAAAAACGATGTTTCCATTAGTGAATATGCACAGCACACGTCAAGAGTGAAAGTAAAAACGATGTTTCCATTAGTGAATATGCACAGCACGTGTCAAGAGTGAAAGTAAAAAAGATGTTTCCATTAGTGAATATGCACAGCACACGTCAAGAGTGAAAGTAAAAACGATGTTTCCATTAGTGAATATGCACAGCACGTGTCAAGAGTGAAAGTAAAAACGATGTTTCCATTAGTGAATATGCACAGCACACGTCAAGAGTGAAAGTAAAAACGATGTTTCCATTAGTGAATATGCACAGCACGTGTCAAGAGTGAAAGTAAAAACAATGTTTCCATTAGTGAATATGCATAGCACACATCAAGAGTGAAAATCAGTGTCCACGTGCTGGTTTGGCATGTTAAGACAAAGGCAATAAAATTTGGTTTATCTGGTAGTGAAGGTTAAAGCCTAGAGATACTAACAAGCTTTATACTATATTTATGGGTTTGAGTCCTCCGGTCTTCTCTTGCAAACTGCCTGATGATGAACAAGTCGGTGCTCCCAAGTCACACCATATAAGTGGTACTTGTGTCTGTTGGGAAAACCTAGATAATAAATAAATAAATTAATAAGTTACATAAATTATCAATTGAAACTTTCTCTCTGTTCAGATCAGACCACACGTTAATCACATTCACCATAAGATTGATTCCTAAAGTATCTTCCAATAGCTCAGTATTCATAGATTATGCAAAGTATAATCTAGTAAAACTGAGTGATGCCTAGCTAAATTCAAAATTCCCTTCCATCCTAATCATACCACTGCATAGACAGAGTCCTTAACTGCCAAATTCTATGCACATGCGAATAGCTGAATAGACACATCAGTTCCCCTTAGAAATAAATACAACAAATTCAAAAATGAACTCCTAATGTAGAACCCAGGTATAAACAGGCTTATTGCATACAAAAATGAATCTAACTCTCAAGATGCTAGAAACACTCTTTCTAAACTAAACAAGAAACTCTGGACCCTAATCAAATCAACCAAAGCCAGATATGAGGTAAAAATGGCCACCTAGGAAAAAGCTAACCACACAGCATTCTTTAATTATGTTGAAAAATCTCAGAAACAATGCCAGATATCACATATTCAGACCTATAAGAGACAGTAAACAAATTTAGCTCAAGCTTCACCCCCTCTTTTCCTCTCCAGTATTCTCAGACCACCTACCCACACCTAGTCCTCCCCTCAAATCTCCCCAAAAAAAGTTGTTAATGCACTAAGGGCATGAATACTATGTCTGTGTGACCAGATAACATACCAGGCTGTCTATTGGTCATCACAAAACATGACTGGTCTAGTCCCCTACAGAAGATATTCAATATCAGACTTAAACAGACTTCATGTTGGATGAATTGAGGATAGCAGCAGCCATTCCCTTGCACAAAGGTGGGGCTTCAACAGACCTGTGCACTTGTAGACCCATAAGCTAGATCAGGTTCATATGTAAGGCCATGAAAGGACCATTATGGAATTAATAAATAAGGATATAGGTAACCTACAGACTCTTGAAACAACCAAGTTCAGATTAATCAAGTCTGGCCTACTTAACCTGTTTGACTTCTTTGAAAAAGTTACTGAAGCAATGGACAGGCAAAACAGTAAACACTGAATATCTATACCTCTCAAAGGCATTCAACATCATCTCACAATCAGGTATCATAGATAAACTCTCTCAGATGAATGTCAGTCTCTGTGTACCTCATTGGATAGGAAATTGCTTTACAAGTAGAACTCAGGAAATTAGAATTGGTGGCTCTTCTTCCTCCAAAAGACCTGCCACTAGTGGTATAAACCATAGTTCAGTCTTTGGACCACTCCTGTTTTGTATTTACTTCTTAGAGGTCAAAGTGATGTTAAGAGTTTGTGGCTGACCAAGTTTACAGATGACTGCAAACTTGGTGCCATTATACACTCCCCAGAGGACACCAGCATTCTCCAAGAGGGCTGATCTGAAACAAATATCTGGTATCAAAAACGTTTGACTAAAAATGCCAAAATGTGTATGATAATATCCTTCAGCAAGCATTACTCCCCTTGTAACTGTCAAATTGACAACACATCCCTGAAATTTTATCCCACAGTTATGGATCCAGGAACCTATGACAGCAATGAACTGTTCTTTGATCACTACATATCCATTGCTGTAAGAATGCCTTTTTTTCGTCTCTTCTCACAATTATACCTGAAGGTTTTGCATCCAGATCCAGGGATGTAATTATTCCACTGTACTCAGCTCTCACTAGGCTGGTCGCTGAGTATAAAGTTCCTTTCAATATGTCCAAACACTTGCACAACTGGAATATTCATAATGCTTTCTTACTAAACAATCAAGGGCCTAAACCATAAAATTCAGGCTAATGAGGAAATGTAAAAGTGTTTCCCCAACAAAAACTGAGTCATCAAGCAGACGGGGACTCTGCTTCTCATTCTTCTGATAGTAAAGCACACAGAGAGACTTTGCCAGTAAAACCTTTTCCACTGTTCCAAAGAAAATGTTCAAAAGATAGAGAAAAGCACAGGAGCTCACCGAAAGAACTGGAAATACCTTGGAATTGAACTAGATTCTGGAGCTGGGAGATGGAGATAAAACCAGCAACATGGAAATTAGTAAATAAATGTGAGACTGCAAGGCATCAGTCACATTTGAGAAGTATGGGTGTATATGAATAAATGGAAGGAGTGGACTTTTGTTGACTTTGTTAAACTTGTGAGAAATTGAAAAGCATTTGCCTCACTTCATGTTATTAATGTTTGGAAGGACTCTGAGGGGAGGGAAAGAAGAAGGAAAAAGGTAACTTTAAGTAAAACAATTTATTTTCTTAATAGTGTTTCTATGAAACTTTTCACAATATAAATTGCATATTTTATAGTAAAATATTTTAGTTGTTCTTGTATGTGATAAATTTATTAACGTAAATAGATACCTCTTTTTTCCTTTCTCTTTTCTTTCTTATTTTTGGCATTAAGAAATGTAGGCATTACAGTATAAAAAGAGAAGACAAAAAGCATGTTTAAGTTAACAGGCAGTAATCTTGGGTCGTTGAGGTGGGGGATGGGGTGTAAAATACACAGATCATAATATATGCATACCTGATATGATTTCCCTTATTTTTGCATAGGTTAATGTCTGGAATAAGACTCCTGGCTTAATATAATAACAAATTTTAAGTGAAAACAAGTAACCGTGAGAACACCAAATATAATGAAAAGTTTTCCTTTAGTAATAAATATTTCAGCTTCTCTTTCAGGCTGTAACAAAGGACTACATTTTTCTTTTTCCTCTTATTTTTCCGTGGAGGCAAGTTGATAACAGGACAATAAAAGACAGAACACTGTTTTTTTTCAAGGCTGAAAGTTAACAATTTCTGAAAGTGTGCGAAAAGTTTTCACATCTGGGGGGGGGGGGGTAAAGATATAAAAAGAACAGACAACAATTAGTTTAAGAAGCACAGGCAAAAACATGCATCATAGTATGGACAAAAAGAAGGAATACTTAATTATAAGAAGAAATGCAGAGTGGAAATAGTAATGCTACAGGAGAAACATTTGGAAAGAAATGAGCATGTGAATTTGATAAAGAAAGGATTTCAGGATGAATATTTTGCTGAATGTCAAGGACAAAGGAAAAGAGAAATACTTAATATTAAGTGCTGGAGGAGCTCCAGTAGTGATAGAAGAAGAAAAGATAATAATGGCGGATTTGTAGTAGAAAAGGGCTACTGGTAAAGGATGAGGATTACACTGGCATATAGTCATATTTCACCTGAAAATGCTATTTTGGATCTTAAAAAATTTGGAGAGATAATCAGCTTTCAGCAGGGAATATTACTTATAAGTGAGGACTGGAATTTGATTTGCAATGAGGATGTGTCTGGGGGGGCCTATAAGGAAAATATAACAAAAGAGGGTAGATTTTGGAAGACGTTTTTGAAAATATTTGGAATGAAAGACTTGAATTCAGTAGTTGGAACTTGGAGAGAATTTAGATTTTATTCTCCAAAGTAAAATGGGTCTATATTAGATAATCAAACTTTCAAAAGTTCGACTGTCATATGGTCGACACCATATAATCAAACTTTTTAAAGTTCGAACATCTAATAAAAAAAAAAAAAAACTACACAAATAACCTACCTGAATGTTTTAAAAAGGTAGGCAAACCGCCCTGCACCCCCCACACCCCCCGCTCTTTAAATAAACCAACTCCAAGATTGCACTACAGTGAAGAAAAGGGAAATCTTCCCATCCCGCTCTGTACGGGAGATCTCTGTTAAAACGTTTGAACTTTCAAAAATTCGATCATATGGTGTTGACCATATGACACTCGAACTTTTGAAAGTTCAATTATCTAATATAGACCCAGTAAAATAACTAGATTAGACTTGACAGAAATTATATTTCACAGAAACATGTCCATTTGCTTGAGACTTTTGATACACACCCAATAACTATTTCAAATCATGCACCAATAATTACTAAGATAAAGGTGCAGGTTAATGAAGTGAAGATGAGACACTGGTGCTTCCCCACCTACCTGTTAAAAAGAGAGGAATTTAAGGAATGGGTAGTGAAAATATTCTGAGAGTTACTAGGGAAGGTAGAAAGTACTCCAAAAGTTATAGCTAGTGAGTGTGATAAAATCTAAGTGAAGTTTAAAAATAGGGTAGAAATAATAAGTATTACAAATTAAGGGGAATCTCACTGAACAAGAATAGGCTTAATTACAGAGAGCTAAAGAGGAAAATAAGGGAGTATCTTGATAATATAAATACATTTAGAAAGACTGATGTTAAGCAACTGTTTCTGATAATATCTCCATAGCACAAAAACATTTGCCACAATGACTTATGTAACAGAAAGTAGAAAAGGGTTGTTGCCAAGCTTAGGGAGCCTAAAACAAGAAAAAATTACCAGTGATACTGTAGAGATACTACAGATATTCTGAAAATGTGTATAAATCAGAAAAGGGGAAAATCAAAAAAACAAAAAAAAAAAAACAAAAATGGAAATATTTGTGGAACACTTAAGTATGCCATGGTTAGAGCTAGATGAGGCTCAACAATTAACAGTTAAGACAGGAAGAGATGAAATAAAAATTGTGACATATAATCAATCTGAAGGAAAGCCTCCAGGAATAGCTGGTATTCCTTTGGAGATTTGGAAGCTAGGAGGGAAAGATCTCTGCAGTTTTGTTTAACAATATTTTGAAAGGAGGTGAAGCACCAACATCCTGGAAAAAGTTGTGGTGGCTGTAATACCTAAAGATAGTAAACACCCATCAGATCCAGCTTCATGTAGGCCCATTTCAGTTTTAAATCATGATTGTAAAGTGTTTATGTCTATAATGGTCAAAAGAATGACAAATATGATGCCAAAATTAATAGATATTGGCCAATGGGTTTTGTGGAGGGGAAGCAAACATTTAACAGCATTAATAGAGCAGTGATAATCCAGAGGGAAGCAGAATGGAAGAAAATACTGCTGTTAGTGGTGGGTCTTGATGCAAGGAAAGCATTCAACAGAGTAAGCTGGGATTTTATGAATAGGGCAATGGAAGTATTTGCATTTCCTGATAAAATGATAAGGTTAATTAGGTTACATGAGGGATCAGAGGCAAAAATTAAGGTGAGAGGGTTCCTCTCTTATAAGCTGTGTCTGAACAGATGAACCAGACAGGGGTCTCCTCTTTCCCCTTTACTATTTGCATTATATTTAGAACCATTAGTAAAGAAAATAAAGGACTCAGAAATAAGGATATTATTGGAATGGTGTTCAAAAAGTTGGTTTTATTTGCAGATGATATTATTTTGTACCTGATGGAACCAGAAAAGGACATTTCAGTGTTGTAGAATACTCTGAGACAGTTTTGTTTTTTTCAGGATATAAAATTATTGAAGATAAAACAAAATATATAGCTATAAACTATGTACCCACAGATGAATTTGTCCAGCAATACCCATATTTATGGGAACATAATAAAATAAAGTATTTAGGAGTATTGATTAAAAAGAATTCAGTTATTTTTGTACCTGATAAAACCATAAAAGTACATTTCACTGTTGTGGAACATTTTGACAGTTTCATATCTTTTCAGGATTCAAAATTAATGAAGGTAAAATAAAGCAATAGCTGTAAACTATGTACCACACACATATTCATTTAAAAATACCCATATTTATTTTGACAGTACTTAGGAGTATGGGTTAAAATGATTCTGTTATAACAGCTAAGGATATGTGGGAAGAGACTAAACAAAAGGTAATGTAAAAACTGAGAAACTGGAAGCCCTGTTTTTTGGATATAGATAGCAAGATACAAGTACTGAAAATGTTTTAGTCCTTTAGTTTCATACATAGGTCAGGCATATTTTTATCAACCAGAGGAGAAGTTGTGGTAGCAATTAATAAAGAGTTGAATGATTTCATCTATGAGGAAAAGTTGATCCTTCCAATAGAAACAGGTGGTTTGGATTACCCGATTTAAAGGGGTATTTCAGAGCTACACAATTAAGGCTCCTAGCACAAGCACAAGCAAAAAGCTGTGATTCAAAGTGGAAAGGGATGCTGATGATACAGAGAGGATGCTGATGATACAGAGGGGATGCTCAAGAAACAAGGAGAGATTGGATTTTGGATGTAGATCCTTAAATAGAATAACAGTAACCTACAGATAAACTCACAACGTAGCAGAAAGTATTCTAAGAACTAAGCCAATGCGGGAATAGAGAAAGGCAGTTCTGCCAGTAGGGATGACTGCTATTAAGGGTACAAAGAATAAGCAAGATGGAGCTGGAATCTACTAGAGAAAGATGGCAAAGGAACCAAGATATTAGGATCAAATAATTAGAGAGGAAAGGTAATAGAATGGGAAGAAGCCAAAAAGACATTTGGATTGCACTCTAGAGATTGCCTTCCCTATCAGGAATTGATATCAGAGTATAGGCAAAGAGAAATGGATGGGGAATATTAAATTAAAGACCTGCACAGGCTGAGTTTTTAATTGGACCTAGAAAAGAAGCTGATGTTAAAAAATGGAAAATAAGTAGAGCATAAAAAATACTGCATTATAAGTATAGGCATCAATCAGAAAAGGTTGGAAAATATTGGGAAGAGAGATTAGATAAGCAATTCACAAAGAAACAATGGGAGGACATATGTATGGCTCCCAAATATGCAGTAACATCTAGAAGGTTTATGATTTTTGACTGGAAGTGTTTGCATAGATACCTTTATACCCCAAGCAGACTCCATAGATTTTTTCCTCAAGTAGATGGAAATACTGGAGGTATAATGGGGAAGAAAGAGCTATCTGGGAGTATGTTTTCTCAGAGTGTAATGAGTTGGCAAACTTTAAAATTTCCAGTACAGAGTATTCTGTTAGGAATACTGAGCAAGCAAATGAGTATACCTAAGGAAGTGAGTTTTTGAGCTGGGATACAGGATGTGAATTGTCTAAGGCCTTATTAAGTTTAATTATGGTAGCCTCCAAGAAACTTATTAGTGGAAAATGGATATCAAAGTCTAAACCAACTATACTCAAAATAGTGAGTATTGTAACAGAGATAAAAGAACAAGAGTGGATCTTTAAAAAAGGGTAGAAGTAATTTACATAGAAAAATTAAAGTTGTGGGAACAATGCATGCAGAAAAAATGTTTTAGAGGTGGAATGAGGTTTAAGAGAAGGCTGGGACTGAATAATGTTTGTAATGTTTCACTATATAGTATAGAACAATGCATGTGATGTATAGTGTTTGTAAATGTGAAGAGAACTTGTTAATATAGTTTGATTACTTTTATGTAAATGTACATTTGCTTGTTACAAGTGACAATTCAATAAAGATGTTTAAAAAAGAAATCAGGAGAGAGTGGGATTTTAGATGCAAATCCTTAAGGAGAATAATAACAACCATGTGGAATATTTTATTAATAAAGTAGAAGAAAATATACTAAGAACTAAGCCAACACGGGAGAGGAGAAAGAAGATTCTGCCAATAGGGATGACTGCAATTAGGGGTACAGAGAATAGGCAAAAGGGGACTGGAATTTATCGGAGGAAGCTAGCAAAGAAACCAAGACACCGAGAACAATTAACTATAGAGAGGTTAAAGGTAATAGAATTTGAAGACGCCAAGAATACATTTGGGCTTCAGGCTAGAGATTGCCTTCCCCATCAGGGATTGATATCAGAGTATAAGGAAAGAGAAAGGGATGGGGAATCCTAAAGGAAAGACCTGTACTGGTTGAGTTTTTAATTGAACCTGGAACAGAAACTGCTGTTACAAAAGGGGTAATTTTTAGGGCACGTAAAATATTTCACAATAACTGTAGAAATCAATCAGAGGAGATAAGAAAAAATTGGGAAGAGATATTAGAATAGCAATTCACAAAGAAACAATCAGATGACATATGTATAGCTCCCAAATACACAACAAAATCTAGATTTAGGACTTTTGCCAGGAAGTGTTTTCACAGATGCTTTTCTACCCCAAGCAGACTCCAAAGAATTTTTCCTCATATAGATGAGAAATATTGGAGGTGTAGTGGAGAAGAAAGAGGTACTTGGGAGCATAGGTTCTCAGAGTGTAATGAGCTGGCAGACTTTACAAATTTCCTACAAAATACTCTATCAGGAATACTGGGTGAGCAAATTGCTGGAACTAAGGAAACTATTTTTTTCAGCTGGGGATCTGGGATACAAGATCTGAATTGCCTAGATATAGTAAGGCCTTGTTAAGTTTAATTCTGGTGACCTGCAAAATAAGCAATTATTACAAAATGGAAATTTAAAAGTCTACTGCAACTATACTAGCAGTAGTGAATATTGTAACAGAGATAAAAGAACAGGAAGTAGGATCTTTAGAAAAGAGTAGGAGTAAATTACATAGAAAAAATGGAAATTATGGGAGCACTGCACCCAGAAAATGTCTTAGAGGAGGAATGAGGTTTAAGAGAAGGTAGGAAATGAATGATTTATGTAATGTTGCTTTGATTATATGGTATAGCACAATATATGAGATGTATAATGTATAATGTTTATAAATGTGAAACTGTTAATATGATTTGATTACTTTTATATAAATGTGCTTGTCTGTGTCATAAGTCATTAATCATAGTCTATAATAATAATTTTGTTAAGCATAATGTCATTAATAAAAACGTTAAAAAAATCAGGAGTGAAATGGATTTTGGATGCAGATCTGTAAGGAGAATAACCACAACCATACATAATATTATATTGATAACGTTGTTTAAAGTATTCCAAGTACTAAGTAAACACAGGAATGTAGAAAGGTGATTTTTACCAGCATGGATAACTGCAAGTACGGGTACAGAAAATAGACAAGAGGGGGCTGGAACTTACTGGAGAAAACTGGCAAAGGAACCAAGGTCCTGGGAGCAAATAACTACAAAGGGAAATATAAGAGAGTGGGATGACGCCAAGAAGAAATTTAGACTGCAGGTTAGAGACTGGCTTCTCTACTAGGGACTGATATTGGCATTTAGGCAAACAGAAAGGCAAAAAGAAAGGGATAGGGGAATCTAAAGCGAAAAATAAGGTCTCAACCTACCAGATCTTAAGTCCAGCACTTATTTACACATATTGTCCACTTCCCTACAGTATTTTTCTAAAGTTAATGTAGATGTTCAATCTACAGGCACAGTCAGTAGTAAGGACAGAGGTGTATACAGTAGTTTGGTTCCAGTAACCCTTTTCTATGTTAGTGATATAGGGCTAAACAGAACATTACTGAGTCTAACTGATCTATTTTATCAGCTGATGACAGCATTAATAGTGTTGTTGAAGAGAAACCACGATTTAGATATAAACATAAAAAGTCTCTCAAACGACAGTTGTGTTATAAGGTTAATCGTGCACCTACCAAGGATTATGTTTCTTTGGGTACGTGCCGCTGCAATAGATGCTGCTTCAGTGTTTATATAGATACATATAACAGATTTGTTTATCCTAACTCAGGTACCATTGTTTTCATTTAATGCTATAGCTAATTGTCAGACTTCTAACATGGCCTAGCTGGCTGTTTGTAAATCATGTACTAGTTTTTATGTGGGCAAGACCAATCGCCCATTCTTTGAAAGAATAACGGAGCATCTTTATAATATTCATATGGGTGATATAAGGAATGCTTTAGTGAAACATGTAATGGATTATGATTGTTCAAATATTTTTAATTTTATAGTTATTGAGAATATTGAACTGTGCGCATGTATTGGAGAATTGAAGATTTATACTGAGAACAGGGAGTTATGCTAAATCATCATGTTCTAGGCAGATAAATCACCTGGATTAAATGGTTGGGTCTCTTTAAGGCCAGTTTTAAGGTCAAGGGATCTGTTTAGATGATTTTGTTAACTAGTATTGTTCAGTGATTTTGATTTGCTATTTTTAATTAAAAATAATTTATTATTGGTTGCTCTGATTTTTGATTTTTGAATTCCTTTATATATTTTGTAAATTACCTTGTCTCAACATAGTCTGAAGAAGCACCCTATAGTGAGAAAGTGTTCTCCCTTTGTTGTTTTTATCGTAATTATTAAAAGTGTTGTTTTTTACATTCAGTCTCTACATTGTTTCTGTTGCTGCTACATTTTTGGAGTTTCAACACTAGTTTTTGGTATCCGTCACAGCTAATTCATTGTGGGAATTTTTTCTTCTTTTTCAGTTAGAAGTTAGTATATTTAAGTAAGGGTGATGTGTGTATGGATCTACTTCACAATGCCGAAATTTCAGAATGCCGACAACCATATGGCCGACACCATATGACCGACATCCGAAATCTCAACATTGTAAGTAGACCATGTAAAAGGAAAATAAAATTTCCTTTTAACTGCTAGCAGGGGGGCTACGCCCCCCACACCCCCCATAACTTTAATATATCAACTCCAAGATCGCACTACAGTGCAGGAATGGAAATATTTCCATTCCGCACTATAGTGAAATGCCAGTTCCACATTGTCGGCATTCCAAATGTCGATCATATGGTGTTGGCCGTATGGTTGTCGGCATTCTGGAGAGTCAGTAATGTCAGGTAGACCCATATATATACATATATATATATATATATATATATATATATATATATATAAGCAATAACACACACAAACAAGGATTCCTCCATATATATCGATTTTATTTTGTTTTCTCAGCAGCTTTTCTGTCTGCTCCATTTAGTCAACAATTTAGGCTAATGCAAGATTGGTATAATAGTGGTATTGGAGAATATGCCTTTTCCCCACAACTGCACAATCTCTGGCAATTTTAATTTTTTTTTTTTTTTTTTGTAGGGGAGATTGCATGCCATGTGGGAGAAACACCCCTTACATCCCCAACAAATTTGCAGAGCAGTAGAGAAAAAGGAAAACTTTACTTTCTCTGAAAGTTGTTTCCACACTTTTCATTCGATGTATCAGCAGTCGAAGAAATGGCTGTAAAATAGATTGAATGGCTCACTTGCAAGATCCATTGTGTATTATTGCATTGTATTATGAAATAGCATGATTTCTTTTTTTATGCAGACATTTTTGGAAAACTTTTTAGGCACACATCTCTGTTAACCAGTTGGATTTCTTACTTTTTCATAAAAATGTAAGAATAAGACATGGGAAGTTGTGCATGGTGGATATATTACTGAATGTGCAGGCACAATGTGAGGCATGATCCTGAAGGGTTGTGCTGTTCTTCATGATTAAAATAGATGGAGATGTGCTCATTACTTCACTACAATCTAAAACTAGGTGGTAGAACAGAGCATGTACTAATGATGCTATAAGTGTTAACTTTTATTTATTTGAATTTGCTTATCATTGTAGAGCACTGATCAGTTCTGACCAATTTCAGTTTCAGCCCTGGGTTAAAAACTGACCAGAGATAGAAAATAGACAAGAGTACAGTAATACATAAGTGATATTAATGCAATACAATGGTCGAGTAATGCTTTATACACATAGTAAATCCGATGTGTTAATTTACAGTATGTACAAAAGTGAGAAATTAGAGTTAAATAAATTGTAGATGTAAAAACAATCTTAGTGGTTGTGTTAGAGTGGAGCAGAGTTAAAGGAGACTTAACTGATGTGACCTGAACAGTAACAGGTACATTCTGCTGGATTAACTAAATGTCGAGAATGGAACTTGAAATAACACTTTTTTAGAGTGGTACCTTTTATTAAAAGGGAGAAGATTTAGTTTTATTGGTCAAATTACTATAGTACATTACATTTGTCTCTTTTCACATTTTTCTGTGAAGCTGATGGAAGGCTTTATTCCCTGAATACATTCATATTTTGCTATGAGAATCTGTGACACTATATGTTTTGTAATTGTATTTAGTAGTAACACAGTGCTTTTGTAATTGTATCTAGTAGTAACACAGTGCTTTTGTAATTGTATTTAGTAGTAACACAGTGCTTTTGTAATTGTATTTAGTAGTAACACAGTGCTTTTGTAATTGTATTTAGTAGTAACACAGTGCTTTTGTAATTGTATTTAGTAGTAACACAGTGCTTTTGTAATTGTATTTAGTATTAACACAGTGCTTTTGAAATTGTATTTAGTAGTAACACAGTGCTGCATTTTTAGTTGCTTAGTTGCTTTCTTTGTTTATTTAATAGCAAATTACTACTATAGATGTCAAGTCAGATGTGAAGTAAACAACAAAAATAATTTCTGTAGTTTATTGTGATGATTCCCTTTCCACATAAAATACAAATGTAAAGGGCAATGAGTGTCTCTGCCCCTATACTATATTTTCTAAAAAATTCATCCCCATTGCACATTTTTATATAATGTTATTTCACGTGTGTGGTATTTTCTTGAAGGTTTATCACTGTAAAAAAATTATTTAAATCTGGTGGCTATCAGACTGGTTTGCTTGTATATTATCTTAATCTTGCAATTTCTGATGTGGTTTATGCGGCAGAAATGCTTGATAATGACCAGGATTTGTAAAAGTACTACACAAGGACATTAGTAGTGGATGAAAAATGAAAATATGTTTAAAGTTATGAACAATTTTGCAGTATGCAAAAATGAAAATATCTTGAAAGTGGCACTGTAACGAAATAAAAAAATATATTTCTAGGTAACTGTTTGAACACTGGTATGCTATCTAGCAGTTTGAATTACTTTCTCGATGCCAGTTGTAACTGCATTTGTTGAAATGTTTTGAAATATCATCTTATACATTATTATATTTATGTATAATCCTATAAGTCGAATGTTAGAAGCATAAATGCAGCCATTGTAACTTTCTTGCACATCATAGCAATTCTATTTTATCTTTTAGATAAATGTAAAATCAGAGCCAGATCCAAAATTATCTCACTAAAAAATTATTTTTAGAGGTAGACAGGGGGTATTTAAAAAAATGTAAAGCCGGAGTCATAAAGGTTACCACAAAGTGTATAATATGTACACTTTTTGTACACTTTCTGAATTGAAGAACAGCTGTATCACGATACTTGTGCTGTGCATTCACTCAGAAAGGTTACACAAAGTGTACACGTAGCATACACTTTGTGTAACCTTTGTGAATCTGGCATGTATATTTCATGCATTTCATGGAACCCTTTTCCCAGTTTAAAATCCTGCCTCCTAGAACACATGCAAAAGTTCCATGTCCTATTTTCAGTATAACATTTTTTTTTGTTTCTTTGCAGTCCTGCAAGCAATAAACTACGAAAGTAACAAATTAATGACGCTAACCAGAAGTTGTTTTCTTTTCCAGGGTTCCCCGACTCTCCGCTACCTTGATGGTGTCGCCAACTCCTTCCAGTTCTTTCTGCCCCTCAGCTCTGGGAATGCACTGCGCATGCCACCCTCTGTCTTTGTAACACCAAACAAAGAGACAAGAGTCTCTGCTGAAGTTCTAATGGAAAAACAATTGGTCTGCCAGTGGGCAACAGTAAGTACAGATGCAGGTCTGTATTCTATGATGTAATTATGTGAAAGAGTAAGTCCTGCTTTAAATGGAATGGATGCAGCAAGACCAGACAGAATACACACACATATACTGACATACACACACACAAGACTACCTTTAACACAGCCATCAGCTGCATCTGACATATGTTATGTCTGGGTAGCCAGGATCTATATGCTTAGCATGGACCAGCTATGACCTTGCTTACAATGATTCGCTCACCAGAAGAAATAGAGAAGGTGAGAGACAGACAGAAGGATTGTGGAAAGGAGCCGGCTTGAGGAAGGCAGATAGCTGTTGTTAAGGACAGGAACTAAAGGGGACAATGGTCGTCATTAAGGTTTAGACAGTATCTTTAAAAATGCACATGCATTTAAACTGCTTTATATACATAGTCCTTGTGTTGCTTCTACCCCAGCTGAAGAGTGTGTGTGTGTGTGTGTGTGTGTGTGTGTGTCACACAAATGAGCAGTCACTCATTTGTGCATTTTCTCACTCACAAAAACTTTTCAACCAAAGGTATTCAACCTTTTGAGTCACACCCATATAGATATATATGCGGATCATTCTTATTCTATCAAGTAGTCATATGACTGACACAGTTTATAGTGTGTAGCAATTTATTTATTCGAGTGCAATTGTGACTGAGTGTTGACAATGTTAAAAGTTGACATTTGCTTGCAGAAGTATGTGTTTTGGATTTTAATGCAAAATTATTTGGATATACAGAAAGTTTAAGCATTAGGGCTGGGAGTATGTGAGCAAGGTTTTGTGGGCTAGAGTTAGAGTAAGGGTTAAGAAAGGGATAGATTTAATGTTGTGCTTGTGCATTGCTGTTTGTGGTATGTGTTTGAGTGGAAGGTAAGTGTGTGGTATGCTAATGCCAAATGTTTTGGATATACAGGAAGTTTTGGCATTAGAGGTGATAGTGTAGTGCATGTTTATTTATATAAGTGGTATGTATCTGAGTGTCTTATGCTGTGGTAGTGTTAATGGGAAGAGGGTTTCTAAAGTAAGATAAGGTAAAGGGTTGAGATTAGGGGTATCCTTACTAATGCATGCCATTTCTAAATCTGTCCCACTCCTAAAGCCAGCCCTCCACCCGTTCTTATAAAATCTGTTTCCATAACATTAGCATTAGACAAATTGGGTCTAAATGCAGTGATGTGGTTTTAGTTCAAGGATCCCAGAAGTAAAGTGTTTTCCTTTCGTGATCATTGAAATTTTTGCTGTTTTAAGATTTCAGTAAGTTAGTTTTTCAAAATACTAGCATCAATCAAGTATGTTTCAGTGCTTCGACATTTTGATCAGTGTTAATCAGTATATATATATATATATATATATATATATATATATGTGCATTTTGATCAATGTTCATAAACTCTCTCTCTCTCTCTATATATATATATATATGTGTGTGTGTGTGTGTGTGTGTGTGTGTGTGTGTGTGTGTGTGTGTATATATGTATATATATATATGTATATATATATATATATATATATATATATATATATATATATATATATAGACAGATAGATATATATATTTGGGTCTACTTTGTTGTTTCATTGAATCTCATTCCACTGAATTTCATTTCACCCCAACCACATCGCTGAAAACACAAATTACTGAAAACTCATTTCACTGAATCTCATTTCACTGATCTGCAGTTAGTATATATGGCACTGTGTGGAGTACTGTAAAGCAAGTAAAAGGTATATGCCCTTTTTCCCACTGTAGTGTGATCCTGGAGTTAGTATATATAGTTATGGGGGTGTGGGGGGCACAGCCACCCACATTGGTAGGTGTGGAGGGCGTAGCCCCCCACCTTGTTTGTTTTCTATTCTATTTTACCAAACTCTTCAAAACAATACATTTTAAACAATAGACATACATAGTTACAACACCAGTGATTAACTCTCTCCAGAAGACAATATTTACTCAAACTAAGTGGGGTGCTACAGCCACCACACACTACAATGCGGGGGCTGTGTCCCCCCAACTATATATACTAACTCCAGGATTGCACTACAGTGGGGAAAAGGGCATATACCTTTTACTTTCCTTACAGTACTCTACACAGTGCAATATATACTAACTGCAGTTCAGTGAATGAGTTTTCAGTAATTTGAGTTTTCAGCGAAGTGGTCAGGGTGAAATGAAATTCAGTGAAATGAGATTCAATGAAACAAATTAGACCCATATATTTATATGGATTCCCTTTATAATCTCGAAATACTGAAATATTGAATTTCAGTATTTTGAGATTATAAAGTCAAACTTCCGAAATAGCGAAACCCCAGAACCACAAATCCGGAAATGTCGAATTTGCGGTTTTGGTGGTGCGCTACGGGACGTGGGATGTACTGTGTGCCTGATTTACATTTCGTATGTGGATATGGTTGGAGATTAAAGTAAGTGAATATTTTGTTTATGGGTTTTGGGTAGGGATTTGAGTGTATGTGAGTGTGTTTGGACATTTTAGATGTGGGTTAGGGTAGATAGGTAAGAGTATGAGTGTGTAAGTGTTGAAAGTGGTGGTGTTTGTGCATTTGTGATATGTGTGTGTGTGTGTGTGTGTGTGTGTGTGTGTGTGTGTGTGTGTGTGTGTGTGTGTGTGTTTGTGTGTCTGGGGGCACTGTGGTGTGTAGTGATGAGTTTACTGTCTTTTTCTGTTTGGTGTGACCTCGGAGTTAGTATATATAAGTAGTGGGGGTGTGGGGGTATAACCCCCCCACATGGTGGGGTGCAGGGGGGCTTGCCCCCCTGCTTATATGTAGGGTAGGTTTATTTATTTGTATTGTAGTATTTGTGTGTGTTTTGTTTGTTTCAATGTGGGGAGGCTGGTGTATGTGTTGCGTGGTGTATGGCGTGTTTACTTTCATTGTTTTGCATTTTGTGGTTTTTGGGTTTCGGCGTTTTGGTTTTTCGGCTTTGTAGTGTCGAGATACTGAAATTCGATATTTCAGTATTTCAAGATTTCAGGATTATAAAGTGAATCTATGTGTGTGTGTATATATATATATATATATATATATATATATATATATATATATATATATATATGTAAATATATACATATATATATGTATATATATATATATATATATATAGCTTGTAAGGATTTGTGTGCTTGTGTTGTGTGTGTGGTTTGTGGATGGGATGTGTTTTAATAATTGTTATTGTGGTGTGCAGTGTATGGGGTTATATATATATATATATATATATATATATGTAAATATATACATATATATATATATATATATATATATATGGGTCCAGGACTAATGCTCGAGCGTCCGTTTCACCGAATGTGAAACGGCTGTGCATACTTACACGAAAGTGCTTTTCACCAAAGAAGCTTACACGAAAGTGCTTTTCACCAAAGAAGCACTTTCGCGGAAGAATGCCTGTTGTGGAGATCGCACTACAGTGGGGATAAGGGAAAATTCCCTTTTCCCCACTGTAGTGTGACCTCGGAGTGAGAATATAAAAGTAGGGGAGGGTGCAGGGGGGCTTGCCCCCCTGCAAAAACGTAAATGTAATGTTTTTATTTTTTTTTTGTTTTGAGCACACTTTAACGAAATCACTTTTTTGGTGAAAGCACTTTCATTAAAGTGTGTTCGGGGATAGTGGATTCGGACTGTTCAATTTTCGTTCAACAGTCCTAGATCCATGTATATATATATATATATATATATATATATATATATTATATATATATATAAAATATTTATATATGGGGGTGGATATGATAGATGTAGTTTTCTTTAATTATAGGTTGCCCTACCAGGCTAAACCTGAGAAAAGGTCACCTTGAACCAGTGTTTACTACAGTTAACAAAAATAAATAAATGCATAGTGTGTGTGTGTGTGTGTGTGTGTGTGTGTGTGTGTGTGTGTGTGTGTGTGTGTGTGTGTTTACGTACTTATGACTATAGTTTAAGTAAAGCTAATACATGCTGCTATGCTGCATTAATGCATCAGGTATGCCTTTTGTTGTCAGGGTAACAATTCATGCCTCTGAAAAGTGAAAAGTCTTCCACGCTTCAGAATGTTCTGAAGTGGTTTTGAGATATGACTAGGTTGTAAATTACAGGTCTGAAATGACAGGTGTTACACATTATAAAAAATTTTGCCTAATAAAATGGAGGATCATAATTGCAATAGTGGTCATAGTTTTGGAATAACATTTCAACATCTTAAGACCCTGTTTGTGAACTGTCCAGTGTCATGAAAGATACGTTGCTGTTGAGTGTGTTATATACTTGTGGGCCATATTAGCTTACTGACAGTGTCAATAATCATAATGAAAGGTACAGCGCATATCATTTTGGAATTCTGGGTCTACAGCATTACAGAAACTGCATTTGCAATAACAAAGCTCACTAAGCTGATGAATCCCATAAAAATGCACTGTACTTTTTACAAGTGTAAAAAGGTGGTGTTGAATCTCATGACATGCATGCAAAGGTGAAAGGGTTGTGTGGTAAGACTTTATTTAAAGAGTTGTGAGATGGGTTGAAAGTAGATAATTTTATGTCAGTTCAAGTTAAAAAACAAGGAAAGCTTTGTTTATTCGTGTATTGAATACTATTGGATTTAACACCTACCAGTAGCCCGGCAGCAAGAAAATGATACTGGTAGCTTCAGTGTCCCAGTGACCAATACCTGTACAAAAGTTAAAAAAAAAAAAAAGTACTTTAAGGAGCACTACACCTGTAATGCAGTATAACTGAAAGGATGCCCTTTATTTTACAAAACAGATTGTGGTAGAGTGGATACCTGGTACTGCTTTTGTCAAAGAAGCTGCCAGTGAGAATGCGGTATTGCCTATTGTGAAGAATAAACTAAGAGCTAAAATTTGTGTGTATACCACCAACAGTACAGCAGAGACCATATTATATATGCACACAGGCATGCAAGTAAATGGTAAGAATTGTGCATAAGCAAGTACCGCTAGCAAGATGGTAGGAATGAAACAGCTTTTCCCCATCTCGCAGTAAGGCTAGCGGGAGAGTAAGTCAGGTCTGTGACAAGGGGATGAAAAGGGACAGGTGTGTAATGCAAAATTGTACTAAAACACATTTCTGTAAAAACTGAGGTTATACTGTAAATGTGAAGTCATCTTTTTGTTATGCTGCAGTCACTTCAGAATCGCTTATATTAAGTAAAGGGGTGAGGGAGTAAAACCACTTCCATGGGGAGACGAGGGGCTATGTCCCTCCACCAAAATAAAATAAATAAATAATTAGGTAGCTCTGTGTTTTCCTTTGCAAAACAGTAATTGTACTGCTGTACTCCATATTTGCTCAGTAGAACAGGCTAGAAGCACTACTTGTGTAAGTTAGCAGTGAGTACAACCCAGAACCTGCAGTGGTTATCACACAGCAATGGTGGACCTTATGAGCTGCATGTACATCCTGTGGTTATCACACAGCAGTGGTGGACCTTATGAGTTGCATGTACATCCTGTGGTTATCACACAGCAGTGGTGGACCTTATGAGTTGCATGTACATCCTGTGGTTACACACAGCAGTGGTGGACCTTATGAGTTGCATGTACATCCTGTGGTTATCACACAGCAGTGGTGGACCTTATGAGTTGCATGTACATCCTGTGGTTACACACAGCAGTGGTGGACCTTATGAGTTGCATGTACATCCTGTGGTTATCACACAGCAGTGGTGGACCTTATGAGTTGCATGTACATCCTGTAGTTATCACACAGCAGTGGTGGACCTTATGAGTTGCATGTACATCATGTGGTTATCACACAGCAGTGGTGGACCTTATGAGTTGCATGTACATCCTGTGGTTATCACACAGCAGTGGTGGACCTTATGAGTTACATGTACATCCTGTGGTTATCACACAGCAGTGATGGACCTTATGAGTTGCATGTACATCCTGTGGTTATCACACAGCAGTGATAGACCTTATGAGTTGCATGTACATCCTGTGATTATCACACAGCAGTGATGGACCTTATGAGTTACATGTACATCCTGTGGTTATCACACAGCAGTGGTGGACCTTATGAGTTACATGTACATCCTGTGGTTATCACACAACAGTGGTGGACCTTATGAGTTACATGTACATTCTGTGGTTATCACACAGCAGTGGTGGACCTTATGAGTTACATGTACATCCTGTGGTTATCACACAGCAGTGGTGGACCTTATGAGTTACATGTACATCCTGTGGTTATCACACAGCAGTGGTGGACCTTATGAGTTACATGTACATCCTGTGGTTATCACACAGCAGTGATGGACCTTATGAGTTACATGTACATCCTGTGGTTATCACACAGCAGTGGTGGACCTTATGAGTTACATGTACATCCTGTGGTTATCACACAGCAGTGGTGGACCTTATGAGTTGCATGTACATCCTGTGGTTATCACACAGCAATGGTGGACCTTATGAGTTGCATGTACATCCTGTGGTTATCACACAGCAGTGGTGGACCTTATGAGTTGCATGTACATCCTGTGGTTATCACACAGCAGTGGTGGACCTTATGAGTTGCATGTACATCCTGTGGTTATCACACAGCAGTGGTGGACCTTATGAGTTACATGTACATCCTGTAGTTATCACACAGCAGTGGTGGACCTTATGAGTTGCATGTACATCCTGTGGTTATCACACAGCAGTGGTGGACCTTATGAGTTGCATGTACATCCTGTGGTTATCACACAGCAGTGGTGGACCTTATGAGTTACATGTACATCCTGTGGTTATCACACAGCAGTGATGGACCTTATGAGTTACATGTACATCCTGTGGTCATCACACAGCAGTGATGGACCTTATGAGTTACACGTACATCCTGTGGTTATCACACAGCAGTGGTGGACCTTATGAGTTACACGTACATCCTGTGGTTATCACACAGCAGTGGTGGACCTTATGAGTTACATGTACATCCTGTGGTTATCACACAGCAGTGATGGACCTTATGAGTTACATGTACATCCTGTGGTTATCACACAGCAGTGGTGGACCTTATGAGTTCCATGTACATCCTGTGGTTATCACACAGCAGTGGTGAATCTTATGAGTTACATGTACGTCCTGTGGTTATCACACAGCAGTGGTGAATCTTATGAGTTACATGTACGTCCTGTGGTTATCACACAGCAGTGATGGACCTTATGAGTTGCATGTATGTCCTGTGGTTATCACACAGCAGTGATGGACCTTATGAGTTGCATGTACATCATGTGGTTATCACACAGCAGTGGTGGACCTTATGAGTTGCATGTACATCCTGTGGTTATCACACAGCAGTGGTGGACCTTATGAGTTACATGTACGTCCTGTGGTTATCACACAGCAGTGATGGACCTTATGAGTTGCATGTACATCCTGTGGTTATCACACAGCAGTGATAGACCTTATGAGTTGCATGTACATCCTGTGGTTATCATACAGCAGTGATGGACCTTATGAGTTACATGTACATCCTGTGGTTATCACACAGCAGTGGTGGACCTTGTGAGTTACATGTACATCCTGTGGTTATCACACAGCAGTGATGGACCTTATGAGTTGCATGTACATCCTGTGGTTATCACACAGCAGTGGTGGACCTTATGCGTTGCATGTACATCCTGTGGTTATCACACAGCAGTGGTGGACCTTATGAGTTGCATGTACATCCTGTGGTTATCACACAGCAGTGGTGGACCTTATGAGTTGCATGTACATCCTGTGGTTATCACACAGCAGTGGTGGACCTTATGAGTTACATGTACATCCTGTAGTTATCACACAGCAGTGATGGACCTTATGAGTTGCATGTACATCCTGTGGTTATCACACAGCAGTGGTGGACCTTATGAGTTGCATGTACATCCTGTGGTTATCACACAGCAGTGGTGGACCTTATGAGTTACATGTACATCCTGTGGTTATCACACAGCAGTGATGGACCTTATGAGTTACATGTACATCCTGTGGTTATCACACAGCAGTGATGGACCTTATGAGTTACATGTACATCCTGTGGTTATCACACCGCAGTGATGGACCTTATGAGTTACATGTACATCATGTGGTTATCACACAGCAGTGATGGACCTTATGAGTTACATGTACATCCTGTGGTTATCACACAGCAGTGGTGGACCTTATGAGTTGCATGTACATCCTGTGGTTATCACACAGCAGTGGTGGACCTTATGAGTTGCATGTACATCATGTGGTTATCACACAGCAGTGGTGGACCTTATGAGTTGCATGTACATCCTGTGGTTATCACACAGCAGTGGTGGACCTTATGAGTTACATGTATATCTTGTGGTTATCACACAGCAGTGATGGACCTTATGAGTTGCATGTACATCCTGTGGTTATCACACAGCAGTGGTGGACCTTATGAGTTGCATGTACATCCTGTGGTTATCACACAGCAGTGATGGACCTTATGAGTTACATGTACATCCTGTGGTTATCACACAGCAGTGGTGGACCTTATGAGTTGCATGTACATCCTGTGGTTATCACACAGCAGTGATGGACCTTATGAGTTACATGTACATCCTGTGGTTATCACACAGCAGTGGTGAATCTTATGAGTTACATGTACGTCCTGTGTTTATCACACAGCAGTGATGGACCTTATGAGTTGCATGTATGTCCTGTGGTTATCACACAGCAGTGATGGACCTTATGAGTTGCATGTACGTCATGTGGTTATCACACAGCAGTGATGGACCTTATGAGTTACATGTACATCCTGTGGTTATCACACAGCAGTGGTGAATCTTATGAGTTACATGTACATCCTGTGGTTATCACACAGCAGTGGTGGACCTTATGAGTTACATGTACATCCTGTGGTTATCACACAGCAGTGGTGGACCTTATGAGTTGCATGTACATCCTGTGGTTATCACACAGCAGTGGTGGACCTTATGAGTTACATGTACATCCTGTGGTTATCCCACAGCAGTGATGGACCTTATGAGTTGCATGTACATCCTGTGGTTATCACACAGCAGTGATGGACCTTATGAGTTGCATGTACATCCTGTGGTTATCACACAGCAGTGGTGGACCTTATGAGTTGCATGTACATCCTGTGGTTATCACACAGCAGTGGTGGACCTTATGAGTTGCATGTACATCCTGTGGTTATCACACAGCAGTCGTGGACCTTATGAATTGCATGTACATCCTGTGGTTATCACACAGCAGTGGTGGACCTTATGAGTTACATGTACATCCTGTAGTTATCACACAGCAGTGGTTGACCTTATGAGTTACATGTACATCCTGTGGTCATCACACAGCAGTGATGGACCTTATGAGTTACATGTACATCCTGCAGTTATCACACAGCAGTGATGGACCTTATGAGTTGCATGTACATCCTGTGGTTATCACACAGCAGTGATGGACCTTATGAGTTGCATGTACATCATGTGGTTATCACACAGCAGTGATAGACCTTATGAGTTGCATGTACATCCTGTGATTATCACACAGCAGTGGTGGACCTTATGAGTTACATGTACATCCTGCGGTTATCACACAGCAGTGGTAGACCTTATGAGTTACATGTACATCCTGCAGTTATCACACAGCAGTGATGGACCTTATGAGTTTCATGTACATCCTGTGGTTATCACACAGCAGTGGTGGACCTTATGAGTTGCATGTACATTCTGCGGTTATCACACAGCAGTGGTGGACCTTATGAGTTACATGTACATCCTGTGGTTACACACAGCAGTGATGGACCTTATGAGTTACATGTACATCCTGTGGTTATCACACAGCAGTGGTGGACCTTATGAGTTACATGTACATCCTGTGGTTATCACACAGCAGTGGTGGACCTTATGAGTTACATGTACATCCTGTGGTTATCATACAGCAGTGGTGGACCTTATGAGTTGCATGTACATCCCAGCATTTCTGCAGGTTAATGCTCAAGGAATACAGACAGTGTGGCTTGATTAATGACAGCAGTTGAGGCACACCTTGTAGAAGAAACTGCAGTCTGACCCACTGTAATGTTTGCAGTGACTGCATTTAGGGTTAACTGTAGATAATAGTCAAAACTGTTCTGTTTTCTTTTCCTATTACTTTTATATTTTAGTAGGTTAGAAGAAGTGTGAGATAAACATTAGTTTTAATTGAATAAAAGGCAGACAGGAATGTTATCAGGACCCATGGTGTTGATGTTCTTGGTTTGAGACAGAGCTGACAGGGCTTGATCTGTAGTGATTTTTATAGGGAATCTCTTGGTAGCAGTATATACAGAAATCTGAGTAGATAAAGTGAAATTGGTGCTGAGTTTGCCAGTAATGATATTAACGATTGCTTCTTGTTCCCACAAGGTGGTCCCATTGAGTATCAGTTCAGAGCAGTTCTGTTACATCTAATAATAATAATAATAAGAATACCCATTTGTTAAGTAGGTAGGCCCACTGGAGTCATAGTTCATTTTCAGGGGTGACCTGGGAACAATGTCTGGTTGAGTGATTTGCTCAAGGTCACACTGTAGGCAAATGAGGGTTGAGGGAATCAAACCTTGTAGCACAGGAACAACAGTGCACAGCCTTAATTAACCCTCTGCAGCAACTGCAGGAATGTAAACAAGCATTCCCTTGTGACTGTTTTTGGAGATGAAGGTAATTTAACTCCATAACTGACCCTACATTTCTTAATGGCACATCTAAGTTCTAGCATAATAGACTATACTTCTAATATTCCTATTTAATATTATTGGTAATATTATTAATATTATTGTTTAATATTATCACCAATCAATTATCTACCTCCACACCACTATCATCGCTTGTACCCTTTGCCAATGACTCCACAGTCATCACCATAGCCAATACTCTCTCTGATCTACATACTACAACTCAAAACTCCTTTTTGTCTATCGAAAACTGGTTCAACCAGAACCAGCTAATCGTAAACCCAAAGAAGACTAAACTTCTGCTTTTCATCCTAAAAACAATGACTCACCTAAAATCCTCTTTCTCTATCTCTTCCTTTAACAATACACCTATCACAGTAGAAACTCACACCAAACTACTTGGGGTCATTTTTGACGACCAGCTGAAATTTGACCTACATATTCTCAGTAACATTACACTTGGACTCCTCTACAGGAACAAATACTTCTTATCCAGTAAAGCCAAGACAGCCCTAGCCCATGCCTAGCTACTCCCAACCCTCCTGTATGGCTCTCAAATTCTTACCAACTTACAAACCACACTTCTCTCTAAACTATTGTCCACTTACAATAAGGTGGCCAAATTTGCAGCAGAACTCCCTTACCATTCCCATTACTGCTTTGCACTCAGGAAACTAAACTGGTTAAGAATTTCCCCACAGCCTTCTCCTACCACAGCTTCAGATAATTCATTCTGTACTGCACCAGCCCTCTTTCCTTCAAAGCATTACCTCTGTCATCTCCCCCTGCTCCCCACTTAGAGCACTTCGGAGCTCAGAACAACATCTCCTCTCTATATACAAGCCAAAAATCAAAATTGGCAAGAACCTTTACAGCTGTTCCCCAGCTGAGAGCTGGAATAAACTTCCCCCTAGACATTTGAAATATTAAGCCTAAACACCAGTTCAGAAACACTGTAAAAAAAACACCTAAGCAATCTATGGCTATGTCAGTGTAATCATCCCCCTGACTGACCTTATTCCTCTCTGTCATCTTGCTTTACACCTTTCTTCCATACATATGTCACCCCACTTCCCTTCTCTTCGCCTAATGTTTCACTGCATTACTCTTACTAGGTCTTCCCTCTGCTGCTATTTACCTGAACTGATGATGATGATTGCAAATTTTTTTTACTCTGTATTCCACCAGGTGTACTTATTAATTATTTTTAATCTGTTTGTCTGTTATTGTAAACTCAGATTAATTTTACTCCTAGTAACCATTGTTTATGTAGCTATGTATTATGTGTATGCACTTAGTTAGTTATTGTAGATATATTTGTGGAGCTTTTCTCCCTGAGTCTCCAATGAAAAAAGGCTCTGGCCCAGCTGGACTAACCCTGTCAACAAATGTCAAATAAATAAATAAAATTATACTTTTAATACTTTTGTTTACCCTGTTTGTTATATTTGTCATTTTTACTTGTTTATTTATTTATTATTATATCACTGGTGTTTCATCTTGCTTTATTGTTTTCTATGTAATCTACTGTCAAATTGTATGTATGTATGCTTTCTTTAATTGCATTTACACTACTGGTTATTTGATGCTATCTAACTCTCTGAAGCGTTTCTCTGAGAGACCTCTGATAAAAATGGGTATTTATTACCTAGTCAGACTTTCCTGGTAAACAAATGTCAGTAATTAAATAAACGATACAAAAGTCCTTTTTATACTGTGGCAAAAATACTTATTATAAAGGGCTTGCAGTCTGTTTCTTTTATGGTAGAAATTCTTGATGTGAGAACTCCATCATATGGATTTATGTTAGATATGGACAGACACTTCAATGCTGTTATCTACAAGTTAGTAGAACTATACCATGGCCTCATATTAGAGGATTTTTTTACTGAGTACATATGATCGGCCTAAAGCATCCACTTCCTGTGCTCCATTGACCCATTCATTCCTCTTCTGGGCTGAGAGCCCTCAATCCTATTCATTTCCTGATGGAGACAAGAGTCAGGTGTTAGGAAATGGGTCTGCTTGACTATCTAGCATACTGTCCTATCCCCTTCCCTTTGGCAGCCTGTGAGTGCTAATCTGTCTCAGGAGGAACACACAGACTTCCAAGCATGCTTAACCTTCCAACCAACTGACACATTACTCACAACACAGACACAATGGGCTCTTTATGCTCTTTGGTACACCTGCATTCCTATAAGTGTCATCAATGCAGCAAGCCAAGCTACCTCCCTCCACCCAGAATGTGTGCGCTGGTGTCAGCAGACAGCTCCCATCCTCGCCCTCCCAGTGCCTCCAGCACCTATGCAGGTAGTCAGACCTGATTCATCTGGGGTGTAGCCAGAGCCTTATCCCTCTGTGCCACTGCCTGGGGAATGTTAAGGAATATTTAAGGATTTATCCCAGGTATGATTAAAGATCCTAGCTCTTACTAGGCTCTAATACTGTCCTCCCTACGTCATCTAACTGTACTTAAACAATGGACCATCCCACCTGTGCTAACTTCCCCCTGCTGTAATAAGAGTGGAGGGTGAGTAGGTGATTTTCTTTTCTTTTTCATATCAGGTGGTAAGAGGCCTGAACCCGTCCCCCAATAAAGACCTACTTAACCCTGTCTAAGTGTACCTCTGTCTGTATCCCTTCCTGTCTCAACAGTTCCACCCTGTTCCATACACTCTGTCTTCTGCTCCTCCTATTATCCTACTTACTTCTCCCCCCAACATTGTGAGTTCCTGTTTTCTTCCCACTAACAAACCCTGACTGGCTACAAGTCCTTAACAGCATGTTATTACTGTTTTAACTTGGTTGTCAATTTATGATGATGATGATGTGTAATTATGATGAAGGCAGAAAGTGAAGAACAGACAATCTGATTAAGTCAGTTATTGATGGATTGAATCACAGTCTCATTCTCTTTGCAGCTTAAACAAGTAACTTATTTTTTTCTTGATGTAAATATTTAATAAACTTCAGTGACCATTTTGCAAGGTGCAAATAGCTGCATGGTTTAAACTTTGACCATTTCTATCTTTCAGTGCAACCAGCTGTTTGACTCCCTTCAAGACCTAGTGGACCACGTCAACGATGTCCATGTGAAGCCTGAGAAGGATGCAGGGTACTGCTGTCACTGGGAAGGGTGCAGCAGAAGAGGAAGAGGTTTCAATGCCAGGTGAATCATCCAGTACAAAAAATGCCATCTGACTGCTGTAGTTTAGTGTTAATCATTAAAGTCAGGTACAGGTCATACACTGTTCTTGAGATGCAATGGAATTCAACTGAGTAGTCAAAGCCCTGGTTTCTTAGAGTGAGTGCAGACTGGTGACAGCGATTTGATTGCATACCTGAACTGTTGAAGTGTAAATGCACAGGCGATAGTAGGGGATTATATTGCTACTCTAACCTTCAGAGGGAAATGTGGATATAGTTCTACAGCTTGTGTTATACAGATGAAGTGCAGACAGAGTCATCTGCCTGAATGGAGACCACTGAAAGGATGACATTTCAGTGCCAGCAGTTTCTGCCACTGATTGACTTAGACAGAAAAACTGTTGCACCTACACATCTGATGCTTGTCAGATGTCCCACACTGCTGGCTAAACCCTCCCATTTACTGACCAGAAAGACAAAGGGTTCAGGCTTGCAGTGATCATAACAACAGAGGATATTGATGAGAGACAGAATCTCAGGTAGGACCATGAGTTGCAATAGTGCCATATAAGGTACTGATTGAAACCACGTGGATGCACTGAGGTAGTCTTAGTACCTAAACAAATCAAATGACATAGTAGCTATTAATGGGCCCAATAAGGGGCATGTACTCTGCAAGAGAAGAAAACAGGAAGAAAATTTGAATCTGTGTCAGTGTTACTTGAAGTAGACTGTAAGAATTGAATATCTTAAGTAAATGACTAGGGATATGCTTCATGAATAATTATTCATAAATAATATTCAAAAGGAGTTGTACAATATGGGATGGAGTAGGTGTTAAGCATTCAACCTTCACAGCGCTGCGTGAGTAGAATATCTGTTTCACAGCACTGTTCAAAGGAGGTACTGATGCACTGTTATTTAGGGCCCTTATGTGTGTGTATAGATAATAGGGAAGGGCACAGCTAACAATATCTGTCCAAAACCATATGGAGCAATGTATCACTGTTTAACTGCAATGCAACACTCCCTATTTATCATCAGGAGGGTGTTTAACTTTGGGTAATATCAGTAGCTGGCAAGAAAACTACAGCCCTTATCCACATTATTAGGTATAACACCTTTGTTGTGGTGCCTACTTAAACTGGTGATACCAGTTGTTTCCTCTCACCTTATTAAAAGTGAGCATTCCATATAATGAAGAGAAGGTTCCTTGTTATTCAGTGGTCCTCTAACCCTGTGTGAAATCCAGAAGTTTCTCTTGCCATAAATATGTTTAAGAACACGCACGGGCCATTGGTTTTAATGTATAGTTGGCTCGATGAAACTAAAAATAAAATGGCTGACCATTAACCTCTAATATGTGTGAATTACTTCGTCTTGGTTGTGTTGAGTCCTAAGAGGATTATTTCTGTGTGAATTGTAGAAAGGAGCTGGAAGCTAGTCTTTTTATATAACAAAGAAGGAAAGTCTTTCACATGAAGTGTCAAGGAAACCCAGTTCAAAGTTTTCTTGGGAGTGCTGCCAAATCAGAATAAAATAGATTTTTTTAATTTATATAATTCAAATTGTTTTTGTATGTGTTATTTTAATTTAAAGATTTTTCTCTTGGAGTTTTAAAGACCTACCTTAAGCCATAAAACAATCCTTTAATATTTATTTTCTCTATGAGAGCTGGGTGGATTAACTGCTTTCCAATTGTGGAAGAAGTTGAAACATCTTTTTTTTCTTAAGATAACAAGGGAAACAAGTTCAAGGTTTTCTGGAGAGATCTGCCAGAAATAAGAGTGCTGAGTGAGTGTATCTGACTATGTTTTGTATACTTACATGTTTAATTTTTCCTTGTTTTACTTATTTTATTGCAGTGACATTTTTTTCTTGGAATTTTAAAAGTTTAGGGCTGTGGAAGAAAACAAACCTTGTGTATCTTTGCTTGAAGCCTGCATGAATTAAGTGCTTGTGAGTTGTAGAAAGATATGGAAACCAGCCTCCTTATTTAAGATAGCAAGTCAATTCAATGTGAGGTTCTTGAGAGATCTGCCAGAACAAACTCTTGTATATCTGATATTTTATAAATTTTTTCTTGGTTTATTGCAGTTTAAGGTTATGGCATCAACACTTCATCCTGTATCTGATGCAGCTTATATTCGCTATATCCTCTCTGGCAGAAGTCCTTAACTGAAGTATCAAAGGAAAAATACATATCGCTGTCTTTATTGTGCAACCTCACATGTCTAAGAACTGACCTCTCATTACATTTCGTTTCAGACACTTAGGATGCATACTTTGTACATGCAACAGATTGTTCTTCTTGCATGCCTTCTTTTAAATGTTAGTATTAATCACACCACCATCCTTCCTAATATATACATCTAGGAAATCAACACCCACATAAGAAAAATTGTATGTGAATTTCAAAAAAGTAGTCATTTCATGTAAATATTGCACAAACTCTTGTACAGTTCCTTTGATACTTTAGCTAAGGACTTCTCCCAGAGAGGATATAGCGAATATAAGGTGCATCAGATACAGGATGAAGTGTTGATGCATAGACATGATAGAGCACGACCATATTTTGGTGATGACTCAAATAATATGCAGACACCCAGGGAAATAGGGGGTGACACTGTAAGGCTATCATTGAACTATTCTAATAATGTATATAATGTTTGTAACACCATTAAGAAGCACTAGAATGTACTTAGGACAGATCCCAAGCTTAAAGAAGTGGTAGGTTGTGAACCTAAATTTACCTTTAAAAACTACAAATCGATTAAGAGAATGTTATGTTATAAATCCATTAGGAAGAGAACAGTGTCAAATCTGACAGTGAAAGGGACTTCAGATATGGTGGTTGCAGTGTTTGTTCGTATATCATTGAATGTGACTGCTTCTTACATCCAGTTACTGGCTGAAGATTTTACTATAATTTTTATGCTGACTGTAATACACAAAATGTTGTTTATTTTGCTGAGTGCGTTGTATGTAAATGTTACTATGTTGGAAAGACAAATCGTAATTTTAGAGTTAGGATTAGACAGCATGTTTACAGTATGAATAGATGTGCTGATAGAAATGCACTTGGTAAACATGTGAAAAATGAAGGCTCTAATCATGTTTTTAACTTTTTGGTGCTTGACGTTTTTATGCCTAATATTAGGGCTGATGATGTGAGAACAAGTACAGAGAACTTAGAAACCAAATTTGCTGCATGCAACTGCTAGTAAAGGGTTAAATGAAAATGTTCATCTGAAACCTGCCCCGAGGTCACATGATCTAAGATGCTAATTCTGAGTTGATTAAATAGAGCTGTTGTGTTGCAGCATTTAGATCTGATGAAGCATCCTTTGGTGATGCAAAAGCACTCATTTCTCTTGTTTTACTATTGATTTTTATATGTTTTACGTTTTTTTTCAACATTTAACAATAAAATGTTTGAAGCCATCCACTTGAGCAGACTTATTTCTATTTTTTTTTTTGTTGTCAGAAACTGCTACTCTTCTCAACAATTACTTCATTGACACTGTCCAAAAACTCACACACACTAGTCACAATTCTAACTTACCTCTTTCCCTGCCAACCCTTCAATAAAAACCTCTTTACCTTGCAACCTGTTTCTGATGCTTACATCAAATCACTTCTGTTCAAACTCAAATCCTGCTCTCCCTCCTTGGATAACCTCCCACCCCAGTTCCTCAAACTAGCTGCTGAATCCATAGCCTTTCCCATATCCATAGTAATCAATAGGTCTATGAAAGAAGCTACAGTCCCTGACATTTGGAAATCCTTCTTCACCATCCCTCTGCATAAAGGAGGTAATTCTACTGACCCATCCAACTACAGACCTATAGCCACCCTTCCCCCGCTATCTAAAGCACTTGAAAAATGCATTCATACTCAACTAACTTTTTCCTTCAGGAAAACCTTCTCACTTCCACTCAGCATGGCTTTTGAACACACCACAGCACCACTACTACCCTCTTATCCTTTACCCACAAGATAGCAGAGGCCAGAGATAACAACCAACTTGTATTCTACCTTTTCTTCAACCTCTCCAAAGCCTTTGAGATTGTCTCCCACCCCATTCTTCTGTCTAAACTTGCTAACCTCAACCTCTCCCCTCCTTCACTTCAATGGTTCACTAGTTATCTATCCAACAGGCAACAATCTGTCTTATGGCTCTCTTCCAGCCCATTACATCTGGCAAACCCCAAGGCTCCATCTTGGGTCCCCTTCTATTTAACATCTTCACTAATGATCTTCACACATCTTGTAAACTATCCTCTCTTATACAATATGCTGAAGATTCAGCTTTCATCTTCATTTCCAATAACATCTCTGATCTCCACACACAGACTCAAGATGCCTTTCTATCCACTGAAAAATGGCTGTCTGATAAACAACATATCCTAAACCCAGAAAAAATGAAACTCCTGCTTATTCTTCCTTGTTCTCCCTCCCAACATAAATCAGCCTTTCTCATCACATCCTCCAATAACATCACCATTGAACCTGAACCCACACTAAGCTCCTAGGTAGCATCACAGATGATGAGCTCAAACTTAACTTACATGTCTTACAAGTGCTAGACTCTCCCTGACTTGGTTTCTACTCCTCCCCTCCCACCTCTATGCTGCCCCAGTCCTTACCAACTTACAGACCTCAACCTTGTCCAAACTTCAACAAACCTACCACAAGGTAGCTAGATTTGCCACCAGCTCACCTCATAACTCTCACCACTGCCTATCACTCAACTCTCTCCAATGGTTAGAATGCCCTCAACAACTCCTACTATCTCAGTTACAAATCTTACATAGTATAGTATACAAACCATCCACCTGCCCAGCCCTCTCCTCTCTTGTATCCTCTTATACCTCTACACGTACTCTCCACACCTCCAACCAATTACTCCTGGACATCTACCATCCCAAAAAAAACTGCTGGTAAATTACTGTATAAATCCACATAGCCCTAACTTGGAATAAATTCCCCTTCCACACCAGGTCTACTTCCTACCGCAAACACTTTAAAAAGGAACTTAAACTTTACCTTCTTAACACTAAGACTTGTCCCTGTCATGCCCCCACCTAATCCACTGCACTACTATATTTCTTCTCCCCCTCTCCACTGACTTCCATCTACATAACCTCCAAATTTTTATGTTCTTTTTTTCCCTCCCTAAATTCAAAACATTCTGTATGATGTAACCCGTATGTTCTACTGCTTCACCACATACACGTGATGGTACATGACTATAAAAAAAAAAGTTACTTGTAATCACATTACTGTACTTTACTTTTTCTGTGTTTATCTATTATTTCATTGTATCTCTGCAACTTATGTATAATATGTAAAATAATTCTCTATCTGTGCGTGAAACTTCCATTCTAATCTGTCTATAATTGAAACTCTGTATTGCTAGTAACATTTGTAATGTAAATTGTCTTTATTGGAGCCTTAATCCTTGGGTCTCCACTGAAAATGGGCTACTAGTCCAGTTTGGACTAACCTAGTTAACAAATGTCAAATAAAATAAATAAATAAATAAAAATAAATAAATAAATGTATTTGATAATTGAGATAGAGCACTGTTGTACATTTGCCTTTTCTAGACACTGCCTGGGTGTACTGTCTTTTTAAATGACTTGCTTAGAGCCAAACAGTAAGCAAATGGAAGATGACAGAATCAAACCCTAAACTACATGAAGCAGTTCATTAACATCAGATACTGCATGAATACGTAAAATGTCTTGTAGGGTCTGCTAAGCTACCTCAAAATGTATGAGGCCTAAACATAACATCTTATACATTTCAGCACAAAGGCAATTACTCTGAGTACATAAAAGCACTACAAGTAAGTACTTGAGGAGATCAGAATATGTGGAAACAAGAAAAATAAAAAACATTTTTTTTCCAGGAGACAGGCCTACCATTATGTATATACTCTCACTCCAAGGTGGCTGTAACTTGGAGAAAGAATAATCCTTATTAAACCATGTAAATAATCATCATGCTTTCTCTGCTACATGTCAGATTCAGAAAATGTTTAAGTAGCCAGAGTCAGTAGTTCAACAGGTAGTACATTAGTTTTTGGTGCTGGCAGATCAGAAGGCTGTGGGTTGTATTCCCACTCCAATTGCTTGGATTCCTTTTTATAATACTGACATTGCTGTGCAGCATGAGGAGGGGGCTGCACTCCTGATTGTGCTGTCCTTTGGATGAGATGGATTTTACCTCTCTTACAAAGGCTTTTGCATTCTGGCTAAAACTTTTGCTGTCCTCATAGTACCTTTTTAGGCATAGTCCATCTGATGGGCATTCCAACCTAGGAAATTAGTAAAAACAAAATGAAAACTCCAGCAAAGCTAGAACTTCTACTGAGTGACCTTCCAAACCTCTTGTAAGAGGCAGATGGGATACATGCAAATGAGCCTTATGAACATCAGGTGTTTCAGCTCATTGGTAATTCTGAATGCCCATGGCTTGTTTTGTCATTTTAATGGACAATTTCAGGTCAATAAAGCCAACCCCCACTAGCTGTGGAGATGCATATTTCAGTCTTGTTATGACCTCATCAGCACAGTGGAAGCAGAGTGTTTGACTAACCATTAGAAACACAGGGCTGTTATACCCAGCTGATGTCCATTATCATTATGGTCACTGCAAAAATATCCCAAACAACAAACTAAAACAATGAGTGAGAAGGTCACTGAAAAAACAATCAGTAGAAACAAAATGAAAACTCCAGCAAAGCTAGCACTTCTACTGAGTGACCTCCCAAACGTCTTGTAAGAGGCACATGGAATACATGCAAATGAGCCTTATGAACATCAGGTGTTTCAGCTCATTGGCAATTCTGAATGCCCATGACTTGTTTTGTCATTTTAATGGACAATTTCGGGTCAATAAAGCCAAACCCCACTAGCTGTGGATATGCATATTTCGGCCTTGTTATTACTTCGTTAGCACAGCACAAGCAGAGTGTTTGACTAAGCATTAGAAACACAGGGCTGTTATATCCAGCTGATGTCCATTATCATTAGGGTCACTGCAAAAATATCCTAAACAACAAACTAAAACAATGAGTGAGAAGGTCAATGAAAAACCAGTCAGTAAAAACAAAATTAACTAGCTGTGGATATGCATATTTCGGCCTTGTTATGAACCTAGGAAATTATAAATTGGAACACATTAGTGTGGCTTTACTCAGTGCCAGGAATCTTAACAAAAATGCCCAAACATGAACACATTCCTGTACGTATAGTTACAGAAACATGGTTTTCAGAGCAGTGAAATACTCCCCTTGAGTCCTGTGTATGTTGCTTATCACATCTTCAGACACTTGTAACTGTGGTAGAGTATCAGTATTTGTCAGGGGTATCATTACCTCACAATAGATTCCTTGGGTCACCACATATGAACTCCTAGAAGTCTAAATCACCCTAAACAAGACTAATTACCACATCACCACTTCATAGCTAACTATAGAACAGTCTCTTAAGTCCCCATCTGAGGACAATCACTACTTAACGCATCAGCTGAAATTCCCATTAAACCCAAGTCCTTCGACTATCCATCATTAAACAAGCTGACTTGCACTGCCACTGGTTAGTATGCCCAGTGCTTCCTTGACACTTTATAAATCCTAACTCTTTTTCACACATAGTTAACCATCCTACTATGGGCCCAGTATCTCAGATCTAGTCCTCACAAATATGGCCTCTTCTTACACAGCTCCATATGAATCAACATTTCTTCTTAAATCAGACCATCATTTAGTGACATTTTCCTTTAAACTGGTGGTACTTTGCCTGTAACCATCTCTGTGTTTAGGGACTGCTCAAAAGCAAACCTTCCTCTGTTAATTAATAAGTTAAATTCTGCTGTAATCCTCTGAAGGATCCTTTTGCTAAAGCTGCTACCTATTTCTCTGACTTCTACTCCCACTTAAATATAAGAAGTTTAAAAACAAACACCTGTAGTGGAATCCCTATATAAATAAATTATATTACAAGAGAAAGAAACTGCTTAATGCTTATAAGAGGTCTCATTCTACCTACCTTAAGAGCACACTGAAGCAAACTAACAAAGAGCTTAAGGAAACCATTAGGAGCTCAAAGATGAGTATACACTTAAACTAGCCAGCACAGTGGTGCAGCGGTAGCGTTGTTACATCACAGCAAGAGATTCTCCGGTTCAGTTTTCGGCTGGGGTACCTTCTGTGTGGAATCTGCATGTCCTCCTTGCATTCATGTGGGTTTCCTCTGGGTGCTCTGGTTTCCTCCCACATTACAAAGGCATGCTTCTGGAGCATTTCTCCCCAGACATCAACTGAAAGTTGGCTTTGTTCCAAGTCGGACTTTCCCGGTAAACAAATGTTAAATAAATAAATAGCCACTAAAACCAAAAAAAAAAATAACTGCAAATCTTTCTTTAGCTATGTCAGGAAATTAAGAACTAACACCCAAGAGTGTTCAGAGCTAGTCCACAATAATACTACACTCTCTGACCCAAAAGAAATAGCTAATGTCCTAGCTAACAAATTAGTGAAAATTTTACTCCATCCCTAGTTATAGCTATCCCACAGTTCCATAATCCCAGCCACCCCTTTAAATACTATGTAACAAGTTGTATTAGCCCTTTCAAAAACTAAGAATGCTTCATCCATGAGCCCTGACAACATGCCAGATTGCCTGGTTATCAGTGCCAAATATGGCCTTTCTGATCCCTTACTTAAACCCTTTATAGGTTCATAGGTTCATAGGTGTGTACTAGGCTAATGGCCCTGGGGGCTTTACAAGCTTGGCCCATAGAAATGCCCTGCATCGTGCCTCCCAGTGTTAGTTCCCAGTGCCTCTATCAAATAAAGCCACTGGAGTGATCCCCAGGGTGAACTTTCTATTTCCCATCCACTCATCAATATTTCTCTGGAAGAGGGCCAGTAAGGTGCTCTGCCTGACATGTTTAATCTTAAGTCTCTTCACTGGTTACATTCCTGAAGCCTGGAAAATAGTTATTGTAATGCCATTACACAAGGGTATCCCAACCATGGACCCTGGTAACTATAGATCCATTAGTCTAACTAGCTTTATGTGTAAAGCTGTAGAGCACATTATGTCAGACATCATTAATATGGACACTGAAAATCTCTCAGCCCTGGATCCTAATAAACTTGGCATTATCAAAGGAAGGTCGTACCTCTTTAACCTCATTAATTTCTTTGAAAAAGTAACTGAAGCAGCCTATAGTGGTTATGCAATGCATACATCTTATCTAGATCTGGCCAAGGGCTTTGACACTATTCCACATGTAAGCATTATCGACAGACTTGTAAATCTGAATATAAATCCTTATATTGTGTGGTGGATAGCTAACTGGTTGTCTGGCAGAACCCATATGATTGAGTATCAGGTGCCAATTCTGAAAGCAGTTACCAGTGGTTTACCACAGGGCTCAGTTTTGGGGCCTCTTCTATTTTGCATATATTTCTCAGAACTTCAGACCAGCACTTCTGAACTATGGTTAACTTAGTTTGAAAAAGACTGTAAATTGTCTGTTGTTATTCTATCTTCATCTGACTCACAAGTGCTCCAACATGGCATAGGCCATCTTAACAGTTGGTGCAAGGACAATGTTCTCAAATTAAATGTAAACGAATGTAGTGTAGTTCATTTTGGTAAACAAAACAGTTTCACTCACTATATAGAAGATCCACCCCTCCAGCCAGACACTGTTGTGAGGGATCTGGGTACTCTTGTTGATAATTCCTTATTATTTGATCGTCATTTATCCACAGTAGTTCAGAAAGCCTTTTATCTGGCCCATCTAATTTCCAAAGGCACCTCCAATAGATCCAAAGAAGTCATCATTTCCCTTTACTGATATCTTATCAGACACATTATTGAATATAATGCACCTTTTGGCATGTGTTTATCGAAACATATCACATAACTTGAGAGACCTCAGTAATTTCATAGCTGAAAAGATCAGTGGCCTCAAAAGATGTAGTTGTCATGGGAGACTGGCAGCCCTTTCTCTGTACTCAGTCTCTTAAAGACTCCTCCATGGATATCTATGTCTAGCCTTTATTGCCATGAAAGAGCCAACCCTATCTGATCTCCTATTCTTTCTCAAAATTAATGGTACATCATGTACTCTGTTAAAGGAACTAAATCTTCATCGGAAGATAAATAAGTCTTGTCTGTGTGACAGATTCATATCCCAGCATATCTGTCACATCTGGAACAAATGTTCAGTACATGTTAAGAAGAGTAGCACCCTTGCCACCTTCAAGGTTAACCTAGATAGTTTGATAGGCAGCCTCAACTTCTCTCCTGGTCTGTGTATTCTTGCCCTCTTTCAGGCTACAGGGACATTTTGAATAGGGCTTTTTGCTAGTCTTGAAATGATCTGCAGACAAATTGCTTAGTACTTATCTAAGAACATTTGATCCTAAGAGGCATTGTCTGCTCACTTCTACCAAAGGATGGGAAAGGGGAATGTCTCAGTGGCTCATGTCTCATGTCACTGCTTGACAGAGACCATAGATGTTTCGGTAGACGTCCAGTTTTGGGAAGCAGGGTTGCTTGAGAGGCTACATCACCCTTCTGAATACTTGATGTCCTAACACTGTGTCCACTGTACACCCAGCCCTTGAGCATTTACAGAGGCATGTGTGGTGAGTACAGGGCATAAAGGAAAACTCTCCTGAAGGCTGCGTGTATGATAAGTATATAGAAATCAGCTGTTGCCATAGACTAGCCAGGTTATCACCATTTGACACTTCATTTTCCCCTCCTTCCCCTCTTTCTCTCTCTCTCTCTCTCTATATATATATATATATATATATTTTTTTTTTCATACATGTGTACATACACACATAGACACATATCTATGCCTGTGTAAACATATGTATAGAAAATCCTCTGAAAATGTATTTCTGTATTTTACCCATAATGCTGTTTATACTGAAGACTGGTCTGTACAGAGATCCTTATCGTGTGTTCTCCATAGACGATTCATCTTTAGATTTAAAGTTGCAGTACACATGGTGTGAATTAAAATTTACATGCAGTATAGCACTCCCCTCAAATCACTCACAATGTACTGCCTTTTTAATATTACCTTATTATGTACATTTTTCCTCAGTGAGCAGTTGCTCTGGTCTAAGACTAAAATACCTGATGGGAATGCCAGGGAGTCTGAAGTCAGTGGTCCAGAGTATGTATTTATAGTTTGGAATTGTAGATCCTTTCCTTTTCACAAATGCAGTGATCAGCTTTCTACACTCACTACTGAATTTTTAGCAGGTGTCTCACATTTTCATTTTCGAGGAGTTAGTGGTGAGAGACATTGTAGAGTAGGTGTCCCCTACTGTTACTGAAGAACTTAGTCATGCAGAAGTTTAGCGTTTGTGATACTTATCCATGGAGCTCAGATTATTCACCTGAGAGATGAGCAGTGGAAGTGTTTTATTGGTGCATGAAAAGGCAGCTACTTTGATGTGCTACGTATCGGTAAGAATACTGGGTATAAACCTGCATGCTGGCACAGTGTTTGAATTTAATTGTAATTAATTTTAAATCATGAATATCATTAATTTCTTGTTTTTATTTGCTCTTTAGGTACAAAATGCTGATTCATATAAGGACTCATACCAATGAGAAGCCTCACCGCTGCCCCACCTGCAACAAGAGCTTCTCTAGACTAGAAAATCTGAAAATCCACAACCGCTCACACACAGGTATATCAGTTTTAAATCTAAATTCCTTCAGACATATTACACCTGGCACCTTTCTAAAAGTACATTAAAATATTCCTATCTGCAGTACAAGATCGTTTACACTGCCAGAAAAAAAGTGTAAAATAAGAGATGATGTTAGAAGCAAGTGTGTGTGTGTGTGCGTGTGTGTGTGTGTGTGTGTGTGTGTGTGTGTGTGTGTGTGTGTCTTGTCTATGGAAAGGTGTTTATTACTCTATTTATAGAGTTGGGGTTAAATGTAGAAGTACAATTTGCATATATGTTTAAGGTGGTACGGGGAAGCTTACATACACACACACACACACACACACACACACACACACACACACACACATGACTAGCCTTTTCACTGAAGTGAAAATATGTAACCCAGTCCATTTGTGACACTTCTGTCTTGTCACACTCACTAAAAGATTTTAACCTTCACACGTTTTTGTTTTTTATCAGTGAGGAATATTTGAAAAGAAATGGTAATTTTTGGTGACTTTAGTGTGCTAGAAATGGCACATTTTCACCACAGATACTGTTCTTTACGGTCTTGCAGGAATCACACTAACATGAAATTCCAAATAAGAGGGCCGGTAGCTGCATTGCACCCCAGCAAAGCTGCTGTTTGTGGAAAGCACTTAAAATAAGTATTCCTTTTTCTGAATGACAGCAGTGTTAAAATTCAGTTCAAAGTCATGACAGTTTGCCTCCGTCATGTTTTATCTCATATTTGTAAAATGTGATTTATAATCTGGGGGTTGTTTGGTACAACAGTATGTACTGGGAATGCCCTATTGTATCAACAGCTGCTAATACTGTTTAGAAAATACCTTTCAACTATCTCTGATTTTGAAAATGCTCTTGATTGTGTTCATATTTTGCTCTTTCCCTTATAATTTTTTTCTGGTAAATTACTGAGGATTTTTGTTAGAAAATAATGCCAGATATTAGAGCTTCATGCTTCTTATTCAGAAAATGCATTTTGAAGTAAAACCTTTTTATCTATTATGTGAATTAGAGTAATATTTAAAAACTGTCCCTCACTGTGTACCTGACTCCTCCTCCCAATTATTTTGTCTTTGCTCTTCATTCTGAAGAAAAGAGTTTGAGTGGGTATGCTTTACATGTATTTGGCATATCATTTAACTAAGGTGGCCACTTTTTTACATTAGGATTTATTACAGCTTTAGACATAAATAATTGTGTGACTGTACATACAACCTCACCTCAGTTTCTATAACATCATACATTCAAAAGACAAAGATACACTGTATATTGAATTCGGATACACCAGCTGTAGATCATATGTAAGAAAAAAACATGTTCCAAAACCACAATCTGAATAATACAGAATGAGTCGCATTATTTGCTAGTATAAATTTGCAATAAAATGCTTCTTCAGGCTAAACAGTTTCAAAGCTAATGATACCATTTTATAATCTAAATAAGAGCACATGATTTAATTAAACAATTAAGAACCCACCCTAAAATTAAAGAAATACTCATATTACTTTGTTTTGCATTTCTTTTAAAACTGATTATTTTTTATGAATCTATGGCGAATACCTATGTGCTTTCTGAGAGTTTAAATCAATATTTCAACAGTATAACCTTTTATAAAAGATTTTTGGATGATTTATTTTTGGTTTGGGATGGTCCGGTTCACTTGTTGGATGACTTTATAACTTTTATTCACACCACAACTAACTTTTTGAGTTTTAAAAGGAAAGTGCATTATTCAAAGTTTTTACATATAGTCCTGATTAAAAATACTAAAGGACAAATTAAAACATATTTGTATAGGAAAGACATTAAGGACATGTATTTAGCTCTTGATAGTATGCATTCTCCATTTATATTTGACAACATTGTTAGGAATCAAATGATACATCTAGCAAGACTTAATACAGAAGATACTAATATGTTACATCAAATAGAGTAAATGAGCCAAGTATTTAATCATAGAGGCTATTAACCTAATAAGTTGAATAAAATAAAAAATCAGGCAATAAATGAGGTAATAATGAAATAGTAAACCTGCATTTTCTGAAAGTAATAATGCAATTTTACTTATAATAGAAACACTTCTAGTATTGTAAATATCATAAAGAAACACTGAACCATTCTGGTACAGGTGGAGGAATTATATCCTGTTATATAGGACCAAATTGTACATATATAAAATCTAACACCTTAAAGAACAAACTATGTTATAAAGAATTAACCAACACAAGTTTACCACTAATAAAAAATAAGCTCAAAATAACAAATAAAAACAACGAAAGTAGATAGAAAGGAACTTAATGGTTTTATTACATTAATTTTAATTTATTTATTTTTATTTATTTTGTTGCATTTGTTGACCGGGAAAGTCCACTGGGCCTAGGAAGAGCCCATTTTCAGTGGAGGCCCGGGGAGAAAAGCTCCACAGTATAACATACATACGCTCCACAGTAATACATACATAAGTAATAGAACAATGTTGATACATACAAAAGTAAAAAAAGAAGTTGAAACATAGGACAATGTCATTCCATTAGTAACATACAAAAATCCTTAACTATATGCAAGAGTAACACTGTGTTAATGTGTAGGATCAAGCATTATGGGCAGTAGTGTGACATAGGAGGAAAAGTAGAGGCAGAAGTGACAACAATGTATTACAATGTATTACAGACAGCTATAGATGTGAAAGTTAAGTTCTAAGGTGAGCAGAGTTGACTTTTGGTAGAACGCTGGTGATAGGTCAGAGTTAGTCAAGGTAACAGAAATGAGTCAGAAAGGTACAGAGGACAAGAGGGGAGTGAGAAGGAAATCAAGTGCTGGGGTTATTTGGTGAGGTACAGAAGCATAGCCAGTGAGAGGAAAAATGTAATTTGAGGGATTTTTTGAAGGAAGCAGGATTACTGATTGTCCTGAGTGAAAGAGGAAGATTATTCCATAACTTAGAGACAGAATGAGAGTACAGCATTTGGCCAGCTGAGAGTTTAGGTTTCTCAATATATAATAACATTTTGTTTTCAGACCTGAGATGGCAATTGGGGAAGTACATGGTCAGTATGGATGTGAGGGAAGGGCAGCTTTCAGGCTGAAAGATTGTCTTGTGGGCTGTACTTAATTGTAGCTAAGTAAGGTGGTGGGGGAATTCTAGCCACTTTAGTTGATGCAGAGATAAGAAATGGTGGGTAGAATATGTTGCGCTTGTAGCAAATTTAGCAACTTTGTTGTAACAAGAGTCCAGCTTATTTTTTAAGGAGGATTGTAGGTTGGTGAAGATGGGGGCTCCGTACAGAAGGGTTAAAAGTAGAAAGGATGAGGCTAAGGCCTTTTTTGCAGAGAGACTGAGGAAATTGTTGTGCCTATATAAGGCTTTTGATGGGTTTTTTGATGTTGTTGTGGATGTGAAGATCAAAAGTTAGTTTGTCATCAATGATGACACCTAGCAATTTAGTACTAGGGACAACTTCAATGATAGTGTTAATATGTGAACTAACAGTAAATAGAGTCTTGTCAACAGGGCTAGATTTTGTGGGGGTAAATAATAATAGTTTTGGCTTCTTGGGGTTAAGAGCAATGTGATTCTGGGACATCCAGTGCTCAGTAGAGGTAAATGCTTCTTGGGTAAGATGTTGTAATTCAGTGACAGATTTTGAGAAGCAGATGATGATTGAATCATTTGCATATTGGATGACAGTACTGTATGTTAGAGTATTATGAAAGTTATTGACAAGTATACTGAAAAGGAGTGGACCCAGAATTGAGCCTTGAGGAACACCTGCGTTAGTAGTAATGAAAGGGGAGGAGGAGTGCTGCCATCTGGTAGACTGCTGCCTACTGCTGAGATAGTTGGTAAACCACTGTAGGGTGGAGGGAGATAGGCTAAGGCTAGAGAGCTTAGTAAGCAGTAGAGAGTGGGAAATGGGAAATTAATTCAAGAAATATCAACTAAGCGCTTTCATCCTCACTTATACGAGCATCATCAGAGTCTAAACCATATCAATAACATCATCTATTTATATCGGTAAAACACGTACATAACTTCCTACACACACATACTATTAATTAAAAATACAATCATACAGTCATTTAAAACCTTATAAAAACAACAGCATTCTAAGAACCACAGAGAAACAATTCTAAAAAATAAATAAAAGTTAATAGAAAATGCACAAATTAAGCCAAGTCATATATATTTGGCCTTTTGTTTCATGATACATGAAACAGAAATATTGTCATTAATACCAGGCTCACATTTAGCACTGAGCCTTAACTGCCACTCTGTTTCCTTCGCTTCAGTTGTGAAAAACAATAAAACCGTAGTGCTTTTGTCCCAGAAATCAGGGGACATCATCAGAGTAATGATTCAAACAAAGTTGCCATGTTTAAATGCAAAACACAGGAAAAATACAAGGTAACCAACTGTCATGTCAACTTAAGGGCACAGTGACAATAAAAACAAGTTACATGTTCAAACTTTAAAAGTCATTGAAACTTAAAAGCCTTGGAATAAACTTCTGCCCGCATATTACATAGTTGTCTAAAATGAACTCACAAAACAATTGTCGTCATTTTCCTGGGACATGTTCCCCATCACAAAGAAAAAAGAATAAAAGTGGGGGACGGGGCTCATACCACATAGAGCAAAACACAAAGATGTCACTAACTGAAGGCTTTGAGTTTAAGGAACCAAGCAAGTGAAATACATTTAAACCGTAGGGTCCAATGGCATTTGTTATAATATGCCACTTGGACTCCTTACATTCTAACTTAAATTTCCATGCCCCCCCCCCCCCCCAGGGTCTGCATCAAGAACATCTGTCACAAAAAACTGAAACTGTGGGCATTGTGCATTTGAATATGCTTCCACAAACAGTTCCTGCTATCTTGTTTTTTAATGCCCCCTAAGTGTTCATAAATTCTATCTTTTAAAGGTCTTTCCATTTTGCCAATGTAGAAACAGGGACACTGGGAACAAAGTGCAATGTAAACCACTTTTTCAATTTTACAGTTACAGTCACAATCACCATTTGGGAAGTTGGTACACTTATTACTTAGAAATATCAGTGTAAATGCTGTAGGTTACAGAAAAGTTAAATATATTTGTCAGGGGATTAAGAAATGTGATTTACACACGTTTAGAGAAATTCCATTTATGCTGTCTGATCTGCAGAGCCCATGTTGAGAACTTTGGCCAAATGTTCTTCCATACTGGAGTAGGAATCCTTCATACATAGAGGGTAGAACAATAAAAGTCCTTTTAAGTTAAGATGATGGCACTGTAGGACTGTACTAGCCAATGTAAAAAAACTTATAGCCATAGAGATGATAAGGGGTTAAGAGTTAAAAGTATATGATAGACATTGACCTTTGCTACATCATTTGAAATACTTGATCAGTAAAATAAACTTCTTTGTTTTGTCACTAAAGAAGTTGAGGTACTTCCACTCCTGCTTCATCATGGATACACGTATGTAAAGGAGTGAAAATAAACAAAGGTACTCCCACTCCTGCGTCATCATGGATACACGTATGTAAAGGAGGGAAAATAAACAAAGGTACTCCCACTCCTGCTTCATCATGGATACACGTATGTAAAGGAGTGAAAATAAACAAAGGTACCCCCACTCCTGCTTCATCATGGATACACGTATGTAAAGGAGTGAAAATAAACAAAGGTACTCCCACTCCTGCTTCACCATGGATGCACGTATGTAAAGGAGTGAAAATAAACAAAGGTACTCCCACTCCTGCTTCATCATGGATACACGTATATAAAGGAGTGAAAATAAACAAAGGTACTCCCACTCCTGCTTCATCATGGATACACGTATGTAAAGGAGTGAAAATAAACTGAGGTACTCCCACTCCTGCGTCATCATGGATACACGTATGTAAAGGAGTGAAAATAAACAAAGGTACTCCCACTCCTGCTTCATCATGGATAAAGGTATGTAAAGGAGTGAAAATAAACTAAGGTACTCCCACTCCTGCTTCATCATGGATACACGTATGTAAAGGAGTGAAAATAAACAAAGGTACTCCCACTCCTGCTTCATCATGGATACACGTATGTAAAGGAGTGAAAATAAACAAAGGTACTCCCACTCCTGCTTCATCATGGATACACGTATGTAAAGGAGTGAAAATAAACAAAGGTACTCCCACTCCTGCTTCATCATGGATACACGTATGTAAAGGAGTGAAAATAAACAAAGGTACTCCCACTCCTGCTTCATCATGGATACATGTATATAAAGGAGTGAAAATAAACAAAGGTACTCCCACTCCTGCTTCATCATGGATACACGTATGTAAAGGAGTGAAAATAAACAAAGGTACTCCCACTCCTGCTTCATCATGGATACACGTATGTAAAGGAGTGAAAATAAACTAAGGTACTCCCACTCCTGCTTCATCATGGATACACGTATGTAAAGGAGTGAAAATAAACTAAGGTACTCCCACTCCTGCTTCATCATGGATACACGTATGTAAAGGAGTGAAAATAAACAAAGGTACTCCCACTCCTGCTTCATCATGGATACACGTATGTAAAGGAGTGAAAATAAACAAAGGTACTCCCACTCCTGCTTCATCATGGATGCACGTATGTAAAGGAGTGAAAATAAACTAAGGTACACCCACTCCTGCTTTATCATGGATGCACGTATGTAAAATCTGCCTAAGCAGCAGAGACCTCCAAAGCAGACACCCAAGCAACTGCTACCCCAAAACAAAACATGTGCAACACATAGCTCACAAAGCCAGTGTGCCGAACAGTCACAGCCCTTAAGGCTAAACAACACACCTGATACACTTGTAATAGGTGACTCTATCATCAGGCACACTGACTTCCCACTCACCAGGCTGAACAAGGAGAAGGTCACGGTGAGCTGCCTGTCGGGCACTAGGATCTGCCACATAACACAAGCACTCAGGTCACTCCAAGGCAAGTACAAATATGACTCAGTCATTGTCCATGCTGGTGTGAATGACCTGAGACGTACTTCCCTGGACTACATGAAAAGAGACATAGAGGAGCTCTCTGAGCATGTAGCCCAGGCCGATATGACCCTGACCTTGAGTAGCATCTTACCCTCACCAAGAATGATGCAACAATATGAAGACAAGATGATCAATTTCAACAATTGGCTTAAGTATTGGTGTCATTCAAAGGGGATCCAATGCCTGTCAGCCTGGGATGACATGCTCGACAAGCCACGATGCTTCGCTAGGGACGGCTTGCACCTGTCACCCCTGGACTTTCGGATATTGGCAAAGGCTCTTGCCACCCCCATAGTGCCTTTTTTAGGCAAGGCTCAAAAGACAAACCCACCTCCATAGGTATCACAAGGGATAAGAAACTAAGAGTAATGCTACTTAACGCCAGAAGTCTAAACCTCAAGATGCACGCACTCGAAACTCTCCTTAGCATGGAGAACATCAATATCTGTGCAGTAACAGAAACCTGGTTCAAGCCTCACGAGAGCACCCCAGCACTACCAGGTTATACCTCATACCATGCTTTTCGGCCCCAAAATGTGGACCGAACCACAAAAGGAGGGGGAGTATCAATATTCATCAGATACCCACACCTCCAGGTTGGTGGCACAGCACAAAGCACCAGAGACTATCCATGTGCAACTAACAGTAGGTAAAACTGCCTTCCAGTTTATAGCCTGCTACAGACCACCCTCCCAAACCCAGGAACCCCACCCGGCCTTCCTGAGAATAGTGGAAAATATGAAGGTCTCTCCAAACACCATTATATTGGGTGACTTCAACTACCCAGACATAGACTGGGAGCATTACTCTAGCTCCAACACCCTAGCCCAAAGGTTAATAGAATTTATAAACTCAAATGCTATGGAACAACTTGTTACCACTCCCACAAGAAGGGAAAACATACTGGACCTGATCATCACCAACATGGGGGCTCTATGCTCCAGACCAGAAGTGTATCCCTCACTGGTAAGATCAGACCACAAACTAATCTCACTGGATATTCACATCCCGACCCCACACCCTGCCCAGAAAACCACAGTGAAAAACTTCTCTAAAGCAAATTTCACACTCCTCAAAACCGAGGTGGAATCCTTCAAAGCCCCCGGGCCTGTGGAAAATACGGCCCAGACCGCAGAATCCTTTATAAACGCATTCTATGAACACCTTCAGGAATGCATGGATCATGCAATCCCAAATAAAACCAAGACCCAATCCTCCAAAGGCAGGCGTCCTGTCTGGTGGACCCCAGCCATAAGCAAACTATACAATAGAAGGAGGAAGCTACTACATGACAGAGCAAAATCCCAAAAAGGGAAGGCATCTCTGATCAGTATTAGCAAAAAACTACGGGCACTCATAAAATCGTCTAAGGCCAGCTTCGAGAAAAATTGCACAGGACACTAAGGATAATCACAAGGCTTTCTTTAGTTATGTTAGGAACCTGGGTGGGAATTCCCAGATATGCTCAGAATTAGTCCAAAATGACAAAAAATACACTGAACCCACAGACATTGCCAACATCCTAGCTGACAGGTTCAGCGCAAACTTCTCCCCCCATCCCCACCAAAAGGGCAAATATCTATCCCAGCAGAGTGCTGCCCCCTGACATCTCAGATGCTCAGGTAAGAGCCGCCCTCTCCAAAGCAAAAAACACAGCATCAATGGGACCAGACAGTGTCCCGGGCTGCGTCCTACATGAACTCCAAGAAGAGCTAAACCCAAACATAAAACTACTGCTCAATCTCAACCTTACTACAGGATATGTACCCAAAGAGTGGTGTACAGCAACAGTGGTCCCTCTCTACAAAGGTGGTGCCTCAATGGATCCTGGAAACTATTGCCCCATAAGCCTGACTAGCTTGGACTGCAAAGCTATGGAAAGGATCATCATGGACCTCATAAATATTGGGGACCTACAGACACTGGATCCTACCCAGTTCGGCTTTGTTAAGGGCAGATCCTGCCTCTTAAACCTGGTCGATTTCTTTGAAACAGTCACCAAGGCCATTGACGAGGGGAAGTTGGTCCACACAGCCTACCTGGACCTCGCAAAAGCCTTCGATACAATACCCCACCCGGGCATTATAGATAAGCTGAAACACACCAAACAGCCAATACTTAATCCAGCAGAAGTTTTCTTTATTCTCTCCAAAGATCTGGTACCTCGGCCATTCGCCTTCAAAGGATCACAATTAAATGTTACTTAGTAACAGTATTTATATAAACATTAATTGGATCAATTATTCAATTTATTACATCATTAAATACAAAAAAGGAGGGAAAAGAAGCATCTGAAATATATTTAAAGTGACCTTCCTGTTTTTAGATTCTTATGAATATTTAAATATTTGTATCAACAATATAAAAATATTAAACATTTTATATTATTTTATTTTATCATCAAAAAATATTTTATCATCAAAAAATATTCATGACACATTAATTAATCAAATTATCATATGCCTAATTCTAAATTCAATCCTAGAGGTTTTAAAGTATTATATTTTAGAATCATTCTGGTTTCTAGCTCCAATAATCTATCACAAATGTTATCACCTTTACAACAAAAAGGTTTGCCCAAAATACTGAATTTTAAACTATCAGCTTTTCCTTCATGAGCTTCTAAAAAATGTTTGGCAACTGGACTAGATAAATTGTGGTTTCGGATGTCTTTTAGATGCTCTAAAATTCTCACCCTAACCATTCTTTTAGTTTGTCCAATATACCATGTATTATTACAAGAGCAAGTAAGTGTATATACAACACCAATAGATTTGCAAGTGAAATAGTGCTTAGGGTAATGGTAGACATTATTAATACATCTGACATCAATTATTCTATCACATAAACTACAAGATCCACATCTAAAAGATCCCATGCTAGTGACTTCAGGAATTCTTTTTATCAAGAGATTATTATTCAATATTTCCTTTAAATTTTTACCTTTCTTATAAGAAAATATTATATGATCAGGAAAAAGCTCACCTATCTGATCATCCTCACTGACCAAAAACCAAAATCTCTTAATGATAGAAATAAATTTTTCAGAAAAGGCAGTATATCTAGTTACAAAAAATACATCTTCGACATCTTTGTCTTTTTTATAGGAATCTAAAACATTCCTTGCTGTCTTCCTAAATGTTTTCTGTTTATTAATGTTATTCATACTAGCTAATAGCTGCCCTTTATCATAACCTCTGTCACATAATCTAACAAATACCTCATTTAATTCATAATCTAACTCAGATTCTATACTAGTATGCTGATATATCCTTTCGAATTCTCCATGGGGTAAAGCTCTTAACAAGTGTGGAGGATGCATGCTACTAGCATGTAAAAACATGTTTACTGACGTACTTTTCCTATAAGGTCTAAATCCTATAATATTATTTCTATCAAATAGTGTCAAATCCAAAAAGTTAATTTGATTCCTGTTGATCTCATATGAAAATGACAAACCATGTTCATTTTCATTCAGATTTTCAAAAAATTCACAAAACTCTATGACATCCCCTTTACATATGAAAATTAAGCCGTCAATGAAACGTTTGTACAAAACCACTCTATTTTTAAAGAATTCTGAAGTATAGATGAATTTCTTTTCAAAGAAATCCATGTATATAATGGCATAAGTGGGAGCATAAGCTGCTCCCATAGCCGTTCCCTTGGTTTGTAAAAAATACTCCTCATTAAATGCAAAATAGTTGTGAGTTAAACAAAATTCTAACAGGGAGATCAGAAAGCTGGTCCTCGGACCTTCACCTAACATATTATGAATGGCTTCAAGCCCCCATCTTATATTGATGTTTGTGTATAATGACTTAACATCGATGGTTACCCAATAAAACTCGCTGTCCCAAGAAATTTTATTAACTTCATTAATCAGATCCTGAGTGTTACTGATATGAGCATTTACTTTTTTGAGGTGAGTTTTCAACTGAAAATCCAGGAAAACATTAACATTCTCCAAAAAAGAACCTATCCCTGATATTATTGGCCTACCAGGGGGCTCTATCAAATCTTTATGAATCTTGGGAAGAGCGTATAATATGGGTATGCGAGGGTCCTTAATATACATCTTCTTAATGTCAGCATGCAAAAAGAAACCTAGTCGCTCTCCCCTTTCCAAAAGAGTTAACAATTCTTCATTATACAATTTAGTAGGATCCCCATCAAGTTTTGAATATTCTTCACTGTTAGAAAGCAATCTATTAACCATAGTACAATAATCAGATCTATTAAGAATAACCCAATTACCCCCTTTGTCTGCACATTTGAATATATAATCATTTTTCATTTTTTTCAAATTTTTTAAAGCTTGCCATTCATCTTTACTTAAATTGAATTGTTTTTTTTCCTTGCAAAATTCTTTAAACTTTAACTCCATCTCTTTAAGAACAACTTTTTGAAAAGTTGAAATAGCTGATACAGAAATAGTGGGTGTAAATTTACTTCCAATATTTCTAAATTTGGGCAACATTAACTTTCCATAACCTGTTAAATAACTAACATCAGAGCTACTATCATTGTTGAAGCACATTAAGCAATCATGACTATCTTCCAAAAAATAATCAGATTCATCATGTTCATAATCATATACTGATAAATTCATTAAACTTTCATCAAAATCAATTTCACTTTCATCAATTTCTCCATTTTGAACAATAGTGTTAACATTCATATTCTTGAACTTTTTAAAATACACCCTTAGCAATAACTTACGAATAAATGCTTTTACTTCAAAATATATGTCAGCAAAAGAAGGAAAAATAGTGGGAACGAATTTACTTCCCTTACTTAAAACATTCAGCATGTCATGATTTAAATTAATATTCGATAAGTTAACACACTCTAAAGAAACATTACTACAAGTCCCATTAGATTCAGATGTTGTCAAACCTTCATTTATAGCGGTTTCGCCCCTTTCTGCCATTTCTTCCATTTTTCTCCTTGTTGTAACTGCCATTTTGAAAGCCCGTATTTTCCGCCGTATTTAGATTAAGAGTCTCATTGGAAACTTCAGCAGACTCTCCATCTTTGCCCCGATTAGGAGCAACGTTTCTTGCAAAAGAAACATTTTTATTAGCAGTTTCTTTCTCCATGGACGAAAAGGAAGACGCTGATGTTGAGTTGTTTCTTCGTTTGGAGCTGCGAGTCCAGCTCCTCCCTCTAGAGCGGTTACGTACTGGTTCACGTTGCCAATTAAAAATAACACCAGTTTCATAGTCCTTTAAGTCCCGGACTAGTTTGTTACGTTTTCTCTGCACAACGTCAGCTTCTAACTTATTCATTTTGTCAGTGATGTTAGTCATTTGAGCCCTATAATTTGCTTCAGCAACAAGTTCATTTTGTAACAGCAAAATCTCATTTTTTAACTTGTCATGAGATTTTTGGTTGCGCTTTATCAATATACGTAACCAAGCTAATGTGCATGAATGAGAAGTCTGCTTCCATTCTTCTAAAAGATCATGTTCATCTTCCAAAAATGGTGCAGCAGGCAATTTATCAATACGCAACCCTCGAGGGGTAATGTCAAGGCTCACATATTTCTCTAAAAGCCTAGTGTCAAAATACAGCGCAGCCTCCTTGGCCATTAACTTGTTTAACTGAATGAAGCGACTATCTGTACTCACATTCCCCTCCAGATTCCATGGGTCATTTGTAGTAAATCTTTTATCACGTTCTGCTACCATATTCTGAAACAACAAGGCACTGGATGCAGGATTCCGTTCGGAACTTCCACTATTAGACATGGATAAATATGTAATATAGTCTTTTTAACAGGAATATTTCATCAAAATTGGCAAGATGCAAATAACTGGAGAAGTATGGCTTGGATCCAAAACTCAATAGTGACATATTTTTATTAATATTTTTATATTGTTGATACAAATATTTAAATATTCATAAGAATCTAAAAACAGGAAGGTCACTTTAAATATATTTCAGATGCTTCTTTTCCCTCCTTTTTTGTATTTAATGATGTAATAAATTGAATAATTGATCCAATTAATGTTTATATAAATACTGTTACTAAGTAACATTTAATTGTGATCCTTTGAAGGCGAATGGCCGAGGTACCAGATCTTTGGAGAGAATAAAAAAAACTTCTGCTGGATTAAGTATTGGCTGTTTGGTGTGTTTCAGATTTACTCCTTTGTTTCGCTATGTTTGTTTGTCATTATAGATAAGCTCACCAGCTTAAATATAAACCCCTATGTCACTAGATGGGTTGCAAATTGGCTCAAGGACAGAACCCACATGGTTAGAATTGCTGGAGCCATGTCAGACTCCAAACCAGTTACAAGTGGTGTCCCACAAGGCTCATTCCTGGGACCTCTCTTGTTCAGTATATATTTCTCAGAGGTACAGGCCAACACGGAAGGACTGTGGCTGACCAAGTTCGCAGATGACTGCAAACTATGCGCCATAATCGACTCTCCAGCCAACACAAGCATCCTACAAAAGGGCCTCATAGAAACAGACAATTGGTGCCAGAGCCATGGCCTCAAGCTAAATGCCAAAAAGTGTATAGTCATCCCCTTTGGCAAAAACAAAGTGCCCACAAATTACCACATAGGTGGTAATCCATTAAGTACGGTAGAAGTAATTAGGGACCTGGGGACCCAAGTTGATAGCAATCTCTCATTTGAAAACCATGTGGCCAAAGTGGTTAGAAAAACATTTTATATAGCCCACCTAATCATGAAGGGATTCACATCTAGATCAGAGGAGGTCATCGTGCCTCTTTACTCATCCCTCATCAGGCCCATAATTGAGTACAATGCCCCTTTTGGGATCTACCTTACCAGACACCTGTAGCAACTGGAGAGACCCCAAAAGTACCTCACCAAGAGGATCAAAGGGCTCGAACAGATGCCATATGCTGCCCGGTTAAAGAAACTCCAGCTCTACTCAGTGGCATACCGCCAGCTCAGAGGCGATCTTTGCCTGATGTATAAAGCCATGTCCAACCCAGAATTAATGAAAATGCTGCACCTCAGAAAATCCAAATCCCATCGAGCTACGTGCTCGAGAGACTTGAACCTCAGCACTGAAATAAATAGGACATGCTGGAGGGACAGATTCATAACCCAGAGGCTCCCTTCACTCTGGAATAAAATCCCAGTCCAGGTTAGGCAGAGTCCCTCATTGACTCTCTTCAAGAGGAATCTTGATGAGTGGATGGGAGATCATAGGTTTACCCCGGATATCACTTCTGTGTCACTGTTAGACAGAGGCACAGTATACTAACCTCAAAAAAGGGCATAGCAAAATTAATTTAAAATGGGTGGCGAAAGTCAAACACACTCTGGCTAGGCTTATAAATGCCCTAGGGCAGATAGCCTAGTATGAGCCTATGAACCTAAAGGCGTGAAAATAAACAAGTTCTTTTCACTCTGCCTGCGTCAGAATATTAGACTCAACTAGCTTAAACAAAATCTTCAACTATTGAGTCAAGTCTTTTCCTGAACAAATATTTCCAGCAAAACCATCCCAAGAAACCCAACAAAACCTAGATACAAAATTCATAAAAAAGTTTAAGTATACCTGAAGTATCAAAGATTTGGCACTTGACACACCACATTTATCTCTAAGCTAAATACGAAAGGTACTATTCCATGTTACAATTGTGTTTATTGTAATGAAGTGAATGTGAGTACTACTTTTATACACCCTAAACAAACATTCATTTTCACCACCTTTGCTACATGTTCTACACATAACATTGTTTATCTTGCTAATTTTGTAAATGTGAAAATTTTACATTGGTAAGGCCAACCAAAAATTAAAAGAAAGGATAGGGTCCCATTTATCTGAAAAAAGAAGAGGAATTGATTATAACACCCTAGGTAGACATATTACTTCTGGGGGAAAGAACCATAAGTTTAAGTTTAGAGTCATTCAAAGGGTATACACTACTATAAGAGGGGGTGATCTGATTACTTAAACAGAAATAGCTGAAATAGCTGAATATAGATGGATTAATTTTTAGGGCAGATATGCCACCAGTACCTAATGTTAAGTACAGTATTAAACCCATTTTGAAACTTAAGAAGGAGTATTTATGATTTTTATATTTTTTGTGAGTGTTTTTTATGTAATTATTTCTTTGCTGGGCAGTTGATAATGTTTTAAGTATAGCATTTCTAGTGTTTTTAAATTGTTTAATTGTCATGTGACTTTTATAACGTTTCTGATATGCTGGCGTTTAATATAAATTAAGTTGTGGTGGAAGAGCTAAAAATGTTGTCTTTAACATGAAAGCTTTGCTGTCTTAAGTTGCATTTTATCTGCTTCTTTTAATAAATCTGTTCAGACAGTTCAGACAGTGTATGAGCCGCGGTGGTGCAGCGGTAGCATTGCCGCCTCACAGCAAGAGGTTCTCCCATTCGATTCTCAGCTGGAGCGCCTTCTGTGTGGAGTCTGCATGTCCTCCCCATGGTCAAGTGGCATTCTAAAGACATGCGTGAATGGGCGTGCCTTTGTTGAAGGTTGGGCGTCGAGCTGGCACCTCAGCACCGTAAAAATCTACTGCCATCAGCGGACCGGAGTTCCGCTGTGGCGACCCCTAACCGGGAAAAGCTGAAACAAGAAGAAGAAGACAGTTGAGTCCCTGCTTCTGTTTTTCAGGATTTTATACCTGAACGATCCGCCACTGAATGCCATGGCTCATTCAGGCCAAGTGTTAAAATGCCAAAACAGTAACACTTCAATTTGCAGAAAGTTAACATTTATTATACCATTATGTCACATATCATTATCGTTGATACAGAAACATTCATACAAAATAGGAGGCAAATCCTGCACATCTTGAAGGGAAGAAAGCCCCTTATCTTTGTACCCCTTGCTGCCATTTAGAGATGCTACTTTCAAAGTTTTAGTTTAGTTGTGTTTTTAGTGATGGCTAGTGCAGGCTTTGTCTCTGATGTTTGAACATTTTTTTTCATTTATTTATTTATTTATTTGTTGACTTGCTAGGACAGCATGAATTTTCTACTGCTGCTGTCATTTATACATTTTAATTTCCTGCTTCCTGGAGTGTATAGATTGATCCTCATGGATCTTTTTCACAGTCATTCTAGGAGCGTTGTCTGATATGAATTTAATGTTATGCACTTAATATGTATTTCTCTGGAAAAAAAATAAGTTGAATGCAATAGCAAAAAATGTACATTTGACAAGAACAGACTGTCATCTAGGAACTACCGATGCTTTCATTTTTTTGTGTTTCATATTTATAGTTCATATGATATACAATGAACTATTGAGTATCAATGTGCCTTAACATGAAAATGTTATATAAGAAGCTGCGAGCTACCAAAATATTACATGTAGGGTAATAAAAAAGCTATCAAAACATATAGTTTGCAGTTATAGCATCAGACATAAAACATTATGAATTTGTTTTGGGTATAATAAAACTGAGACTGACAATGTATTTTAAAATGCTGAACATAAAAACAGCATGAAAAGTGAACATTTTCTTTTTGAAGTTCAAGATGAGGATAGAGGTATAAGCCACAGAAATTTTATAGGTGATATATCACCCTGAAATTTCAGAGGAATGTGTCAGGCCTTTCTGTGAATATAGCCCTTTCAAGGCAGGAAGTAAATGTAGCCACAATTCAGTATTAGAGACACAGACTTCTTGAAATGGTTAACAGATAGGGGTTAAAAAAGAAAAGCAAAGTGGAAACAGTTTAAAAACTCTGGTGAATATGTTAAAATTCAGAACTAATTCAGCTTATTGTGCAGTAAAATATAATAATATAAAACATTATCTAACCCTTGCATAAATTATTAAAAAAAGTCAGCCTACCAAAACAAATAGCATCAGCACACAGTGAAGAAGCAGGAAACACCACTAAGGTAATGAGATTAAACTACTGAAAAGTATGTAAAGCCAAAGATAATTGCTGAAAATTTCAGAGACAAAAACGTTGTGAACTAGAAATGAAGTACCATAATTGGTAATAACTCACTAAAGCACTACTAAACAAAAAAGATTGTTAGTCAAATTCAGTCTGGTCAAGTCTGTATTTCACCTACAGCTTCTGAGCTGGCTATAATAGGGTTCAGAAGTGTAACCCTTACATGTGCCTGCCTCAAAAGAAAATGGTGATGATGAGGAGGAGGAAGAGGATGGTAATGACAACTAAAACAAAGTTAATAATAACTATAATAATACATACAATAATAACAAAAACAATATCCTCATCCTTCATCCACTGTACTTCTCTATGATCCTCTACCCAAAATTAGACATCCTTAGGGTGATACTGAGTGACTCCCAAACTCTTGGAGTAGACAGCCACTCTTCCACTTAGCTTTTGCCCCATAAGGGGAACAGATGGATGCAGTCAGTTGAGTGGTTAGATCATTGTCAGGCACTGGCAGAAGGGGCTAGGAAACAGCAAGATTCTCTCAGTCCATGGTTAGAGTGTGCATGTGGAAGGGGGTTCTGTAAAGAGATAAAAATGCAAGGGAGTGGATGGAAGGGTCTGTGACAGTAACAGTGGTCTGTTCTCGCATAACAACAAAAATATTTAAAACCTGGGCTTTCCAAGATGACTGCACAGTGATCAACAGCTTAATTTCAGTTCTCCCAGGGTGAAAAAAAGACACTGATAGATGAGGGCCAGTAATTCTGCCTATCTTAATGAAATGCAGTTACTGGCTAGTAAGTACACTGCCTAAATGCCAGCAAAAAAAAAAAAACTTACAGAGCCTGAAAGAAAATCAACTAGAAAAGGTGACGAGAAACTGACCGATAAGAATCCTGGAGTTTTTAAGCAAAAAGCAGTTCAAGTTCCAGCTTTGGAACAAGAGATGGCTTCCAGTAATTTAGAGGAAAAATACGTCAAATGTGCTCAGAGTTGATTAAAATAAATGAAACACTGAAGGATTATATCAGCTCAAATGACAAAAATGCTAAAAAAAAAAATGGTACAAGTTTTAAACAGTTATTCAGATGAAGTAATAATACTGTAAAAATCATAGGCTGAAATGAATAAAAGTCTGTCTGAACATAAGACTGCTCAAAAACATCCATTTCAAAAATAGTAGAGTTAAAGTCAGAGCTCATATACAAAACCTGAGGATTTTTTTTTGCTGTACCAGAGAAACTGGAAGGAACAGACAGTACTGATTTTTATGAAAGCACAAACAAGTAACTGGACTGATATTCTGCAGCAGGATTTGTTAATTGAAAGGACACACTCTGTGTATGCTCCAAACCTGGCCATGAGAAGCAGCCAAGACATGTATTAATAAAGATGTAATCATACCAGTAGGAAGAGTTGATCCTGACAAGAACTGTGGCAGAAGGGAAAATATTAAAAATTGAAGACAGTAGAGTGTTTGTGGAAAATGATTATTCATAGTACACTAGGTAGAAGAAAAGCAAATTTATTCTGGTAATCGGGGAATATCGAGAGGCAGGTTGAAGATTTATGCTGCTGTATCCAGCTGTGTTCAGAATATTTTTTTTCCTAGAGGATCAAAGTAATTTTTGATACAGGCAAGCTAAGGGGAAAATACAAAAGTTTGTCCAACAAGGGGTCAGCCATCAAAGAGAAGGTGACTCCACTGCTTATTCTTCTGATCATAAGGTGCATAGAGAGACTTTGCCAGTGAAACCTTTCCCCATGATCCAAAGGAAAATGTTTGAGAGACAGAAAAAGCACAGAAGTTGACTAGAAGAATCAGGAGTGCCTTGGAACTGAACCAGATTCCGGGGTTGGGAAATGGAGATGAATAGGAAGAGACCAGCAACACTGAAGTTAGTGAATAAATGTGAGACTGTAAAGCACCAATCACATTTGCAAAATATGACTTTATAAAAAAAGTGGCTGAGAAAGATTGGATTTTTGTTAACTTTGTTAAACTTGCTGGGGGGCTGAATAGGCATATTCCCCACTTCATGTCATTAATGTGTAGTAGGACACTAAAATGAAAAAAAAATTGAGGAAGAAAACGGAAAAAAGTAACTGTAATGAATATCATTTTTATTTGTAGCAGTACTGGTATAAAACATTTTATGATATAAAAGTGTATGTTATATAGTAAAGTATTTTCAGGGAATGTTGTATGTGATAAACATCTAAAGTAAACATATGTTTTTTTTTTCTCTCCCTTTTTTAGTTTTAAGAACTATAGGCATTACAGGGTAACAAGACAAGAAATGCTGGATAAAAGCACATTTAAGTCAATAGGTTATAATCTTGGACTGTTGGGGTGGGGGATGGGGTGTAAAAGTGCACTAATTATAGGTTCACTATCAATATGTCGAAGGTCTGAATAATTTTCTGACCCACATATCGAAAGTAAACCTCGAAATTCAAAATATAGAACAAGTTATAATTTTGAATCAGCTAATCGAATTCAGCTGATTCGACATTGTTTTCAAATCATCAATTGATATTGGGTATAGCAGTTCACGTTACGTGACCTCCTGTACCTAACTTCATGTTTTTGGGGGGCAAGCCCCCCTGCACCCCCTACACCCCCTGCTAACTATGTATTCCAATTCTGAGATCGCACTACAGTGAGGAAAGGGATGAATTTCCCTAACCGCACTGTATTGCAATCTCTGTACAATTCTTTGAGTTTATATTAGCGAATGCACACTACATTCGCTAATATAAACTTTCGAACATTCAGATGTACACCCAGATGAAACTTTGAACATCTGTAGTTCGAAGATTTCATATGGGTACATCTCAACTTGACATTTTAATAATAAACCCACATTATAATATATGTAAATTGACATGTTTTCTTTTAATTTTGTATAGGTGACTGTCTGGATTAATGCCCTTGGTTTAATCTAATGACAGTTTGTTTGTTTTTTTATGAATGCAAGTGGCTTTTAAAAAATGAGAGACACAATGTAGTAAATACTTTTCAAGCAAATGATCAGTGCCAGTTAAGAAATCTGGAGTGGGGGGAAGCTTTACATTTTGTTCTTGCTTTTCTGTTTCCTTGGAAACAAGCTGACTAATGGACAAGGCAGTAAACTGAGAAGTCTGGTTTTCTGCTGAGAGAATCATAACATTAAAAGGTACAAGAACAATCAGTTGAGTAAAAAAATAATTTTGAAATGATTGGAAATGAATAAAAGTTATCAATTTCTCTGGTAACTTAAATACTTTAATACATTTACAGCAGTGTGGAATTTTGTTTTATTTAAAGATAGCCAGTGCATTTTTTCTTAAGAATCAAAGCTAACACTTTCTAAACAGATATTAATTAGTATAAGTAGGAGTGCAGGCAGTAATGTGCATCTTAGTATGGATAACTTTAATTTTAGGTTTAGATTTTGCCTGTGTGTGCTGCTGTTGATTTGGGACAATTGTTCCTGTTAGGAGGATTAAACTTCAAACTTCATTATTTGAAAATGTACATAGTTTTTTTGTATTTGATTTCAGTTAATAGGTTATGGGTGAGTTCTGGGGTCTGTTTTTTTTTTTTTTTTTTTTTTTTTTTTTGAGGGTTCTCATTAAAAAAGCCTTGTAAAATGTGATATAGCTTCAACTAGAGATGGCAAGAAACAACTGTATAAAAGATCAACCTGCCAAACATTAGTGGGTGCATGTAACACAAAAGCTGGAAATATCACTTAAAAAGTGGTCATATGTAATAGATGGGAATACTAACTTCTTATCATAATAGCTACACTGTACATATTATTTTGGAACATGAATGGCCTCATAGGAATAGACAAAAAGAAAAGAGTACTGAATTGTATGAAGTACTGAGTTATATGAAGAAATACAGAGTACAAATAGCAATGTTATAGGATACACACTTGGAAAAAATGACCATGTGAATTTGATAAAGAAAAGATTTCAAGAAAGATATTCATCAGAGTATCAGGGACAAGAGAAAGGAGGGGTACTTATACTAATTGCTAGAGGAGTGCCATTATTTATAGAAAAAGGGGGAAAGATAGTAATGGTAGATTTGTAGTAGTAAAGGGCTACTGACAAGGGAGGAGGATTATGATGGCATGTATTTATATTCAGCTAAAAACTTCTGTTAGGGAGATTAAGATTTGTTTTCCAGAAATAGTCAGCTTTCAGCAAAGTATATTACTTATAGGTGGGAACTGGAACTTAATTTGCAACAGTGAGGATATATATGGGAGACCTAGCAGGTAAAATGCAACAAAAGAGGATAGATTTCTGAAGAAACTTATGAAAATAATTGGTATGGAAGACATGAATTCAGTAGCAGAAACTTGTAGAGAATTTATATATTATTCCCCAAGGTACAATCACTGGGGTAGACAGGAACATCACAGGGACATGTACATTTAACTGAAAGGTTCAACAGACATCCAGTAACTATTTCAGATCATGCCCCAATAACTAAGATAAAAATGCAGGGTAATGAATTATAAATGAGACACTGCACTTCCCCATTGTTAAAAAGATAAGACTATAAGGAATGGGCAGAGGAAAGCATTCAAACGTTATGAAAGAAGATAGAAATTTCTTCAGAAGTTATACCTAGTGAGTGGGCTAAATGAACGTGGAGTTTAAAAATAGGGTAGAAATAAAAGAAAAAGAGCTATGGTTAAGAAGTAACAAGAATTATTTTGAAGGGCTTACAAAGGTTAAAGTAGTACAGGGTAAAGGGGATCTCACATTACAAAAAGAGGTGCAAATTCAGAGTGCTAAAGAGAAAATAATGGAGTATCTGGATAATATACATGAGTTTAGAAAAAGTGCTGTTAAGCAATTTATTTTATAACTCCAGTGCACAAAGTCTTTCAGCGCAATGACTTGTGCAACAGAAGGTAGAAAGGGTTGTTGCTAAACTTAGAGAGCCTATAACAAAGAAAAATAACCAGAGATTCTGTTGAGTCATTAGAGATGTTTTGGAAATTGTATGAACATTTGTGTAAACCAGAGGAATGTGGACACTGAAAAAAGGCACAAATGGAAATAATTATGAAAGATTTAGGTATGCCAAGGTTAGAAGTAGATGTGGCTTAACAATTAACAGATATGATAGGTGGAGATGGGATGAAAATGGTGAGGTATAATCAATTTGCAAGAAAGTCTCCAGGAATAGATGGTATTCTTATGGAAGTTTGGAAACTAGGAGGGAAAAAAGTGACAAAGATCTGGAAGGTTTTGTTTAATAGTATTTTAAAAAGAGGGGAAGTACTAACATCCTGGAAATGGGCGTAACTATAGAAATAATTTTTTTGAGCTGAAATATAGGATCTGACTTGCCTAGAAGTAGTACAGGCTTGTTAAGTTAAATTCTGGTGGCTGCCAAAAAAAAGCTATTGCTAAACATTGGAAATCAAAGTCTAAACCAACTGTATTTGAAGTAATAAATATTGTAACAGAAACAAAAGAACTGGAAGATGCATCATTAGAAAAGTTTAGGAGCATATTACATAGAAAAACTGGAAATTATGGGTACAATACATGCAGAATAATGTTTATGGAGGAAGAGTGAAGTTTAGGGGAAGGCAGGAATTGATCAATGTATGTAATATTGGATTGATGATACTTGCATAAAAGAATATATGTGATATAGAATGTTTGTAACTGAACATGTTAACATGGTTTGTTTTCTTTTATATAAATGTATGTTTGTGTTTTAAGTAATAATTCAGTAAAGTGTTGATAAAAAAATAATTAAAACCTCTACTTATTTACGTACAGCAGTGTTCCACCCTGCTTGAATTAAGCCCTATTTCTAGTAATGCTAAGAAGGGCTGCCCAATTCCCCAGTGTCAACATTCTCTGTACAGTTGCAGGAGGTGCAAAATTCCCATTTGCCTGTTCTGTAAAATAAATTGTAAAAAACTTTTTTATTTACTTTCCCCTGACATATAAAAATAGTATACCGTGAGTGCCACAGTCCCTTCTGACCATCCCACTGCAGTCTTAGCAAAACAAAGCCCGCCTCCCCCTTTAACTTTGCTGCTGTCTAGTACAAGTGCTTGTTGCAGCTCCCTGTGTTAATGTTGGTACTCATAATGTTGAGTGCTGACACAACAAAAAAAAAGACCAAATATGCAGGAGAGTGAATATCGAAAATTACTCTTCTCCTATTAACTTGTTTTTTGCAGGGGACAAGTCCCCATGCACCCCCAGTATAGTGGATAAGCCCCCGCACCTCCAATCTTATGTATATCAACTTTGAGACTGCCATACCTTAGAGAAAATGAAATATTCCAAGAAATGGCCATGTCAGACTTGGTATATGTAAGTCCATTTTTTTGGCCATTCAGTCTCTATATTTCGGGACTCGCTAAAGTGGGGCTTGCCTTTTCAAATGATTACCACTTGTTGCACAGTAGTGAAAGTAGCTCATTTCCATACTTAGCAGAATGGAAGCTCTTTTTACTGAATTCTTATTTATATCATCATGGATATGATTTTATTTTTCTAATGGCTGCTTAGTTATGTTCTCTTTGCCCACTAATTAAGCATTTGTGTTCTTCACAGTATTTTAACGTTATAACTGGGTGTTAGCTGCCTGGTAGACAACATGGTACTGTTACAGTACTGTTTTGGGATGCATAGAATTTGAAGAATTTGTTCTTGATGGGAGAAGAAAAAATATTTTTTCAAGTATTTTTATGCATTTGTCCATGTTGTACTTCTGTATGGCTTGCATATGTAATGTGTAACATTTCTTTAGATATAACAGGGGGTTCATATAAAAAAGATGCACAGGCACACACAGCATACTTAGCTCTGCACTGATATGCAGCAGTAAAGACACTAATTATAAGTAAAGATCAATGGGGCACCATGGAGCACACACCTCAGATGGGGTAGCTGTGTAGCACAGTACACATGTAGTGAGCTCAAGCTTTGTAGAGATACAGTTGTAGAGAAAAGAATATTATACAACGACCTCCCATTAATATTCCAAAACGGGCACGCTGATTGGTCAGCATGCATGTTGTAAATCAGAGTTATAGTAATGGAAAAAGGTCCGGTCGCCTGAATTTTTTCCATTAGTATAACTCTTTTTTTACAGCAACGGAGAATGCAAGATCTCCGTTGCTGTTTAGACACTGTCTCGCTATGTTAAAAGAGTTTAACATAGCGAGTCAGCTTTAAAAAAAGTAACGGAGATCTTCCTATCTCCGTTGCTTTTTTAAAAGTGTCTCGCTATGTTAAATGGGTTTAGCATAGCAAGACAGCTTTAAAAAAAGCAACAGAGATTCTCCATTGCTTTTTGTAAAGCTGTCTCGCTATGTTAAACTCATTTAACATAGCAAGACATTTTGTAAAAAGCAACGGAGATCTTGCTTTCTCCGTGGCTTTTTTCAAAACTATCTTGCTATGTTAAGTGGGTTTAACATAGTGAGACAGCTTTAAAAAAGCAACAGAGATTCACCGTTGCTTTTTTTAAACCTGTCTCGCTATGTTAAACTCCTTTAACATAGCGAGACAGTTTGTAAAAAGCAACTGAAATCTTGCTTTCTCTGTTGCTTTTGCCCACAGCTCTTGATGTACTGCGTAAGCATATGCATACGCAGTATATCAGAACTACCGCAGAATACCAAACAGCTGTGGAAGGGCAGCAAGGAGGCATTATACAATGCCATTATTTAAGAAAAGTATTTTTTTTCTTAAATAATGTCATTGTATAATAGCAATAACCCACTTCTGGGTGTGGGTAATGCTGGATTTACCCATGGTTGTCTTTGTTTGGCCACTTTGGGCTTCGCCCTCATGACCAAACCACACCAACCATGGGTAAATCCAGCATTACCCACACTCAGGCGTGGGTTATTGCTATATTACATAATATGGATGGATGTGTCTATGTTAGATGATTGACTTTTCAGAAACTAGAAAAAAACTAAATGTTGAAGAGACCATAAGATCGAGTTTCCAAAAACTCGAACATCAAAAAAAAAAAACTCTACTTTTTTTTTTTTTTACATGTCAGGGGCTGAGCTCCCACATCCCCTACAAATATATATATATATATATATATATATATATATATATATATATATATATATACCAACTCTGAGATCACACTACAGTGAGGAAAAGGGTAAATTTCCTGATCCTTACTGTACCGTAATCTCCATTCAAAAGCTTTAAGTTTTGAAAAACTCGATCATATGGTCTTGACCATATGGAGTTCGAGTTTCTGAAAACTCAATCAAACTGATAGGGACCCAGATGGTTATATGTGTCATTTGTGTAATGCATGCCCCATTGGGCAGTCCTCACAATAACAAGCTGTATGTGTAAATATCTAGCACTTTGCATTATGTGACACAGCAATGCCCCCAGCAGCAACGACCAACAGTCTGTGCATGCAGCTGTATCAGAATGGCACCTACAATATGTTAAGAGGAGTGGACCCCATAAATGGATACCTTTATGATGCATAGAATAGGCAAAAAATGTGTGTATAGGAAAGCAATTAGTGTAAGTAGGAGCACAGGTTGTAACATGCGTCTTAGCATGGGTAACCTTAATTTTAGGTTAGGTTTTGCCTGTGTGAGCAGTTGTTGATTTGGGACAATTTTTCCTATCAGGAGGATTAAACTTCATTATTTGAAGGAGCACACAGAAGTAAAATACACAAAAGTGATCAAGCTTGTGGACAGACGGGGTAACTTTTTTATGGGATCTGTCTATGGATATAGCCCCTTTCTGTTTTATGGAGATGGACATGAGGAGGAAGGCTGACAGAAAAAACATGGGAAGGAAAGAAGGAGAATGTGAGTGTGCTAAGACAAAGAGGCAAACACATAACAGAACAGACTAATAACTAATAAAACAAAACATATAACAAAAATAAAAATTCAGAAAAGATGGAGTAAAATGACTTTATTAATATTGCCACATGTATAGTACTAAGTGCTTTCATCCCCTTGTATTAGGGGATGAGAGCATTTAGCACTGTACATAACAGAACAGACAAACAGATGTGGATGTGCACATACTGATAGGATGGACAGAGAGACACAGAGTGTGGATAAGCAGAGTTGGTGAAGTTTGGACAGAGTACAGGGTATGGATCTATGCACAATAAGAAAGGAGAACACCAGGCTGCGTATAGGATTAGTTATGGGAGGCATCTAAGCACCCACTCATATCTGAGGGGAAGAGCCAAGTTGACCCATTGTAAGCAGATGGATCAGCGTGGCTGGTTGTATGGGGATGTCCCTCTTTTGATGGCCTAATTGTTAGGACCAATTGGGTGTGTGATTCAGATTTCCTTTCTGGGATGGAGCCAAGCCAAGTTTCCAGTTCCCTCTCAGCCACAGAATCCAGTACTTGCTGTAGCTGTAGTTTTGCCACTGTAGGCAATTGTACCTGGCTACCTGACTGAGAGAGATCTCTACCACCCTGTAGTGAGGCAATCCCAATCCTCTCATACTCACCCTGCTACAGGCTCATTAAGGGCAAGCTGTGGTTGGAGTTCCTGCTTTACCTCTTCTTCTGGACTTGCAGAGTTGAAATGAAATGGAAAGGGCATTGGTATCATAAGTACATTAGTTTCACAGGCATCGGCAGGTATGCACAGTCTATGCAGCTGTCTGCATTTCTTTTTTTCAGAAAAGAGGCACCAGAATCCTGACTTCAGTGTAATTGTGTCTGTGAGTAGGTGTGCTTGAGTGTGTATGTGTGAGTCAGATGAGTGCATATGTACAAGTCAAAGTATTTGTCTTTGTGCAAGCATGTGCTTGTGTGTGTGTGTGTGTGTGTGTGTGTGTGTGTGTGTGTGTGTGTGTGTGTGTGTGTGTGTGTGTGTGTATTTGTGTGTATGCACCCTTTTGTTTTGCACCCTGCAGAAAGCATACCTCACAACTATCCCTGATTTTGCAGAACATCCATGATTTGTTCCTCATATTTGTGTCCTGTTCCTAATAAAATTTTGACTTTCTGGTAAATCAGTAAGGATTACAAATAACTCAGTAAGGCCAGACATTACAGTTTCATAACTTTTATTGTTCAGAAGATGTTTGCTGATACAAAACCTGTTGTTCTATTATTTTTTTTAAGTGAATAAGAGTAATATTTAAGAATAGCCCCCCCCCCCCACACACACACACACACACACCATTATTTTTTGCCATATCCAGAATTCTTGAACAGATAAGTTGAAAAGTATGCAGGGTGAAGTACCTTTCAACTGCCCCTCATTTTACCTCTTATTTTTTTGCTCTGTCTCTGATTTTCTGGTGAATTATTGAGGATTACAGACAAGTCAATGTTGCTAGACATTAGAGTTTCCTATTTCTTACTGTTCTGAAAATAAATAGCAGTGCAAAACCTGATGTTCTATCAACTTTTTAAAAGAATTAGGGTAATATTTCCAAAGTGTCCCTGATTTTGTCCCGCCATTTTCTTTGGCTATGTCCAGAATTCTTGAAAGAAGTTGAGAGGCATGCAAGGAACAGCCCCATGTTATTCATGATAACTGCAAAATTAAAAAAAAGGCACATGGATTCTGCTGTGAGCAGTGTCTATTGTTACTACTGCCAAAAGATTTGTCTGACATTCTGCCACAATTAAAAGAAAATAAATTAATAAATAAAAACACATGCATACAAATGGCAAACGTCTCTGAAGATCTACAGCTCTACAATTCCCAGCAGTTCCTATTCAAAAGATTATTTCACCAGAGATCAGTTGTTAAGGGCAGCCAATCACAGACACTTAGACTGCATAGTAATAGGACATGGTGTCATATGACAAAAAGAAAATGAAATTGCTGGCCACTGCACTCATTTATTTATTTGGAGATTCATCGAGTATATACAGCAGAATTAGTCCATGTCAATATCTGTGCTCATAGAGCACCTCCTGCCTCCAGGAAGGAAAAACAAGTCAGAACAAGGATAAATTTATAGACACTCATGTGTCATCAAAGTTTGTCTTAAAGCAAATGTGGGCATCACTTTGTTTTTTATGTACCTTATACTGGAGATGAGGGAAGCACTAAGTTACACATGGGGAAACACTAAGTTATACATTTGTCCCTCCATGATTATTATTTGTTTGTTGATAAGAGATTCAAGCCTTTAGTTTAAGTGTCTGTGGAACCTTTTATTTTGTGGAGGTGTGAGGGATCACAGGGGCTGAGTTATTAATAACACAGCTTGCCAGACATAAATCACCACACTGGAATCTATATGAGACAAACTATAAGGATAGGGTTTCAAGCCTGTCTTGGTAAATAAGACCTTTAGTCTGGTGATCTTTTTAGTTAGGGTCCTCTGAGGTCTTTGTAGCTGTGTGATGTATTTAGATAAATGTTACAAAAAAGGCTGTTATATATTCTGTAATTGGTCTGAACTTCTTTTGACTTGAATGAGATACCTTTCCTTATTAACAGGGCTAGACAGAAGGAATTCCTGACTGCTGCTGCTGCATGGGGGTGTTAAGGAGTTATTTATAAGAGTGTTGAGATCTCTGAAGACCAAGGAGTGGGGTACCATACTGACTACTGCTGTTGCATGGGGGTGGTAAGCAGTTATTTATAAGGGTGTTGAGATCTCTGAAGACCAAGGAATGGGGTGCCATACTGACTACTGCTGCTGCATGGGGTGGTAAGGAGTTATTTATAAGGGTGTTGAGATCTATGAAGACCAAGGAATGGGGTGCCATACTGACTACTGCTGCTGCATGGGGGTGGTAAGGAGTTATTTATAAGGGTGTTGAGATCTATGAAGACCAGGGAATGGGGTGCCATCAATAATGTAATCTGTTCTCATGGTTTGTTTGCCAAAAGTAACAAGGTGACAATGCCATGTTTCTTTGCATTTAACATAAGCCCATTTCCTATTATACTATTGATATGTGTGGTTAACCCCTTAATGGTATCTGCTACCAAGTGAATGATTTCACCCAGCTTGTAGTCATTGGCAAATATAGATATTGATATGTCTGCATTAGTGGTTTGGAGATTCAACAAGTAGTTACTAAACAGAAGGGATGCTAGTACCAAGCCCTAAGGAATGCCTCTGCCTTTTTCCATTTTGAGGTTGCACCTTCTCCTTTAACTGCACAGGTACTATCCATCAGGCAGTTTGCTGTGTTATAACATAAGGGTTTATGTTTAGGCACTTAAGTTTATTTGAAATACCAGCACGGGGAACAATGTCAATATTCTTGGCTAGATGTAGTTACACTGTATGAACTATATTGATATCTACAGCTTCAGTGAATTTCACAAAGAAGTTTACAAAACCAAGTAGACATGATCTTTTTTGACAAAACCATATTGTTGTGGTTCTAGAGCTTTAATAGTTTTTGTACTAGAGTTTATGAAGTCAGATATAAATTAAAACATAACATAGTTTTGCAGATTACACTTATTAGGCTGATAGATCTATACTTCCTGAGAACTAAGGTGGGACCCCTTTATGGATGGGACAATGACAGCAATTTTCTATCATTCGGGACATACCCTGTGTCTGTGTATAAGTTAAGTAGTTTCAGGAGATATTCAGAAAGGGACTGTCTTGTGTTGTTGGTTAAACTTCCAGGTATGCTATCAAGGCCATCAGGGGTGGCATTTTAAGTTTTATTGAATGCAATTAAGACATGTTTCATAATAATCTTGCAGGGGGAACTCAAGAATTTTGAATTCAATAACTGTTTCTGACAGAGCTGTAGCTAGGTCAACTGGTATCCTACCTATCCTCTAACTAACCTTCCAACAGTGACTATGCAGGCAGACACATATTCACATACTCTTTCACACACACACACACACACACACACACACACACACACACACACACACACACACACACACACACACACACACACACACACACACACACACACACACACACACACACACACACACACACACACACACACACACACACACACACACACACACACATACACACACACACACACACACACACACACACACACACACGCAGACACACACACACACACACACACACACACACACACACACACACACTCACACATCTGAGACCACTTATCCTTCTGCGTACATTCACACATGCAGCCATACACACTGTGTACCACTACCTGTCACAAAATTCTGCAACACTTCCCTCTAATGTGATCTCATCTTACTGCAGGCATTTCTAGAGGTAAGTATGTGGTAAATAGCATAGGCTGCACCCCCCCCCCCCACAGAATGCCTCATGAGTATGTACCTTGGTCAAGGGGATGTCCCACCACAGTATTTCTGTGGACTGTGTAGAATCACTGTTGGGGGCCTGTCTCTGAATCAGAAAGGACTACCACCAGTGGGAAAACTGACATGTTAGGGCTTACTACTGGAAGTAGCTGTTTCTGAATCCCATGAAGTGTTTAGAATTACTTTTCTCAATGGCTGATTTACAAGTATAAAAAAATAATATCATACGGCTTTTACTCTTTTTGGTATCTGCTGATATTTTTAGTGAAAGGTGCAACAGACTTTTCTTTGTTTTGAACTCTGCTAATTAATATATAATAAATGTCCAGCTTTACATTAGAAAAAGACTGTCATATTTGAAAAAAAAAAAATTAAACCCGTTTTCTGTTTAGCTCTGGCAAAATATGTCAGGGTCATTTGGTAGTTAGACAATGCTTCACCAAACAAAAATAAGTGGGTAAACTATATGAACTTCATATATGTGCTCTGATGCAAGTGTTTAAGTATAAACAGGCAAAGGATAACTGCTCCATGAGTAACTGGATGCTGTCTGACCATTATAAAGTGTGCAGTATTGCTTTATACTACCCCACGTGTGTGGCCCTGGAATTTCTCTACTTATGGGTCTGAATTAATCTATTTACAATTTTATTATTTATTGTCACATTTTCTGGTACAAAAATAATTAATGCTGTTTCTTTTATTCTGTTCTTCCAGGAGAAAAGCCCTATGTTTGTCCATATGAAGGCTGCCATAAACGCTACTCCAATTCCAGTGACCGCTTCAAGCATACCCGTACTCACTATGTTGACAAACCCTACTACTGCAAGATGATGGGGTGCCACAAACGTTATACAGATCCCAGTTCTCTCCGCAAGCACATCAAGGCACATGGGCACTTTGTTTCCCAGGAGCAGCAGGAAGTATTGAGTGTACACCAGCCAGTTTCCAAGACCTCCATTACACCAGATGTGCCTTACATCAGTGGAACACAAATCATCCTTCCTAACCCGTCAGCCATCTTTGGAAACCATGCCTTGCAGGGATTGGGTACTTCATTGCCAATTCCAATAAGCCCAACCCCTTTGGACCTCAGTGCCCTCAGTGGTACTGGTATTAGTTCTGGTACCCTGGCAACTCTTCCGAATACCATGCTTTCTCTCAGTGGGACTCCTATCAATCTAACCAAAACACCATTGATGCCAACTCCATTTTCAACAGGAAGTCTTGGACTTCCTCTTCTTTCTTTGGTTCCTGGCTCCTGCAGCTCCCTGGAAAAACTGGAGGCAGATCGTACATCTCATGCAGGAATTAAGACCCAAGCAGGCAAAAATCAGGAGCAACTTGATCTTAGGAGTATATGTGAAAGAACTGAAAATCGCACGCGATCAACTGCAGATAGCATGTCCCTGCTTCCTGGGGCTGTCTTAGACCTTTCTACTGGGATAAACTCTCTGTGTGGATCTGATTTACTCCCACCTGGATGGGTGGTGATTCCTCCAGGGTCAGTGTTTCTAAAACCTGCTGTTGTCAATTGAATGCTGCTGCTGCAGGGGATTCCTGTTGGGAGTAGTTTTGCCCATTCATGGAGATAGGGCAGAATTTCCACTGGGAATACTTTTGCCCATTCACGAATACAGGGTGGGATTTCCACTGGGAACACTTTTCTCCATTCATGAAGACAGGGCTGAGCAATGGCTACCATGACAGTGGTCTTTTTCTTCACTTTATAGACTTTACACTTTGACGAAAAGGAGGACAGAGACATATTCTCTTGACAAACAAGCAAGCAATAAGTTCAGTGCAATCAGCAATCAAATCCCTTCTCTTCAAGTAAGTGCTGTCCTTTCCTTGTTGCACACACAGCACATTATTTCAGAGTCATTGCACCTTATTAGAGTGTCTACTCAACCTCAGAGACTTAGCCTAAGTGACATGAAAAGGCAATTTCCTTTCAGCAGATTAATAGAAGTACATGGCTGATTACTGTGGACTGACATCAGGATCTGTAAATGTAAAATAACTATTTAAAAAAAAAATGCAACATTGTCTTCTTCTGCCAGAGATATGCAAATCTTAGATAATTTTCAAAAACATTCAAACTGTGAGTGATCATACCTGATGGGCTAAGGACATAATTCTTTGTTAAACACAGTTTCAGTCATGCTTGCATCTAGGTTGTTAATTATGTGAAACAAAGTGGTGGTTTAGAGGGACTCCTTTGCAGATAGGTTACCATGGGTTTCGGTTTGTGGAATTTTTGAGATTTCACACTATGGGTCTATAAAGATGTGAATACCCACCCTTCTGCATTTATTGGGAAGTTCCGCACATGCATTCCATAAATATAGCCCTTTAGTCTGTAGCCATTTAGGTTTGAGGAAGCAGTGTCTGAATTGCACCATTCCAGTGGTGGCACTTTTCATGGTATTATATATGATACAGTGCATATTGTTGCACTATATTAGCTGTCTACAGGCATCATCTGGGCTGGGGGTATGAAGCTGAGAAAAAAGAAAACAATGTTACAGTAGCAACAACCCATTTTCTACGAAGGCACTTCACAGGCTAAGGATACATGTTGCTATTTTACTTCAGAGTGAGAACAACAGATACCCAATTCATGGTACCATATACACCTACTTAAGGAAATATTATTAAAAGAATGTCAGCTCTGATTTATTGGAAAACTGTCATAACCTGTTTCCCTATTTTAAAAATTAAGCAAGATATTCTGATAAAGTTTCATTAAGGAAGTCAGGTGTGGATACCTCAGCAATTCAAAGAGTTAACTTCTTTAGGCTGACAAAACATAACAGGGTGTTGTAACAGTAAGACAGCACAACCTTGGAAAGGGGCATTTCCTTTTCCTCAAGGACATATTATCTCAGTGTTATTATTAGTAAGGTGGCATTGAGGATAAAGCCTCCTACATGGAGGTATGGCTAGGTGTGTCCTGAAAAAAAAAAAGACATTTTTTTTTCTGTTGTAATGTTTCCAGGTTTCAACTTTTGATTTTCTGAACCAGACTCATTGGTATTTGCATTTTGTTCTAGTGGAGGCAGGCACTGTTTTCTGCCTGTATCCATAGTGACCTTCTTGCTCCTGTTATATCTATTTGATGGCTTGATGTCTGTAATCATTCAGTACAGTTCAAATGCTTGCAAAATTGAATTGTGTCCTACAGCTTTGAAAATGCATGCAGCTGCATTTTGTATCCAAAACTATATGGCTTCACCAACTCCCTGTGTTTTCCATGACAAAATAAAATAGTTTTTTTATCTCAGGCTATTACAGTAGCAATTAGGCTGCAAGAGGGTTATGTAACTTTTTATTGGCCTGTTGCATAGTCTCTTACTGCAGTTGTGAAGTCACATTTAAAGCAACTTTTTTTAAGCACTGACCTTCTTAACTTTAATTATTTATTGAGGTATATTTCTTTATATTAATATGCCTACTAAAAGACTGAAAAGACATCAGCCAACATTTAATTAATTGATAAAACCAAAAGAATGTCTGTTTTCCTGCACTTTCTCATATCCCATGAAATGAATCATTATGTTTCACAGGTCACTTAGCACTACCCAAAACAGCACTCCACACCCATATCCCCCTTACCCAACATCCCCCTCACATCTACCTATGGGAGATATCCATATCTGTATCTCTTTTACCCAACATCCTTAGACATCTACCCAAAACAGCACACCACACCTATAATTCCCCTTACCAAAATCCTCATACATCTAAGTATCCATAAACAGATATCTGAGTTACTATACATCTACCCAAAACACATATCCCATCCTATAACACATATTCCCATCCAAAAACATTTGAACCACTTCACCCTAAACACATACACACATGCAACCAGTGCATGCACAGACCTTTGAATGAGTGCATGGGTCATGTTGCTCTCAGACTTTTTGTTATTCATCCTAACTCTCCCACTCATGGAATAGTGGGATACCTTCTGTTACTTTATGACAGTTTATTTCTGAGTACTCTGTCTAATGGTCTTCCCATGTAACCATTTCAGTGTTTGATGTATGGTTCATATCCAGTTTTGTTTGTTGTGATTTTGTATTGGTGTGGCCCATTTACCTCCAGTCAGGGCAGTTTCCTGCCCCTCCCCCCCACATAACTCCTTCCACCATTCTCCCTAGGCAGTGTCCAATAAAAGCCATAATTCAATGGATAATCCCTAAGCAGGGAATATTAATGCTACAGTAGCAAAATCTTGGTCAGCAGTGGGCATGAGAGATAAGACTTCCAGACAGTGGGTGCTGGCAATCCTTGTAATGGCACTTGGCAATTTACTGTTTTAGGCCCATAGCTGTTTCTCTTTCCTGCACTCCCCAAGACATGAGCATATAAAGTAGCAGCATGTATTCTGTGCACAAGTCACTGCTCTTGCAATTGGTTAATACACATCATGCTGCCTGCAGTCTTTAATAGTGTCCTCCCAGGTAACAGCAACCCCCACACTATTAAAGGCGGAGATGGTCTTCTGTTGCTCAATCTCAGGATAAGGTTCCATAGGCTGCTAGCAAAATCATGGTCACCACTGTTACATCTGAATGCCCACTGGGCTAACATATATTTTATATGACATTTAAACACAGGTCTAAGTCAGTAATCACAAACTTAGTGTTTTGAATCATGGTATGTTGAGTAATATTCCATAGATGTTTTCATTAATGTAATTCACTCTGGTACAGAGAAAAGACACATAATCTACAATAATGTAACTTAAAAAGAAAATAATTCAGTATTATAATTGTACGTCAACTCTACTAGTGCTGACAAACTGTCATTCAAATTATCAATGAATAATCTTCAGAGAACAGTTTCAGTGTTCTGTGTAGTGAAATGGTCCTATCAAAATTTTATTCCACAAAACTCGGGGGGGAGGGGGGTGCATACCTCACCCAATTTAGTTTAACGGGTGACAAACCGTGTGTTGATCAAATGATTTTGACCAATCCCAAGTCAACCAAATGATTGATTAATTAGCTTTGAACTTCCCTGCTTGTGTGTGTGTGTGTGTGTGTGTGTGTGTGTGTGTGTGTGTGTGTGTGTGTGTGTGTGTGTATGTATATATATATGTATATATATATATATATATATATATATATATATATATGTGTGTGTGTGTGTGTGTGTGTATATATATATGTATATATATATATATATATATATATATATATATATATATATATATATATATATATATATGTATCTCAATGCTGAGAGTGTAACACTGAAGTAACCGGCCACCATGTACATGTGTGGTTTATAGGGAAGATGTGGTTAAATTATCTGAACTGTTCTGTAATTCTGCATAGTATAATCATTTTGTGGTAGTTCTTATTCCCTTGAGAAAACAAAGATGTAATTTATTTTGCATGCATCAAAACCCACTTGATATAAGGAAGAGATACCTTAAAATATAGCTCCTTGGTGTTCTGTGACTAAGAATGCTAATCCCAACTGCTTTTATGTTAAGGGCATTCAGCCTTAGGGTTAGGGTTTAAATCTCAGTTTAAGGTTAAGATTATGGTTTAAATCCTTTTTATGTTAAGGATATTCAGTCTTGAGCTGTATGTTGTTCAGTTTAGTTAAAATCCCTGGTCATAATAATGAAGCAAACATGATTTGTTTCTAAATCATTATCAGCAATAAGCTTTAGTGTACCTTCAAAATTCTTTGCTCAAGAACTCTGGACACAGCCAAAGTTGTACACGCGTGCATGTGTGTGTGTGTGTGTGTGTGTGTGTGTGTGTGTGTGTGTGTGTGTGTGTGTGTGTGTGTGTGTGTGTGTGTGTGTTGGGGGGGCAAAGGCTCAAAATTGGGGATGAATTTTGCATTTTACTTTAATTCACTTAGTAGAACGCAGGTTTTAGTGCATTTTCTGAAAATAAGTATGAAATTCTAATGATCAGCATTATTAACTGCTGTACTTTTTAGTGATGTAGCAGAAAATCTAAAATTTTACAAGAGAAAAAGCAAAAACATGAGGCTAAATTTGGAATACTCAGCAAAATCAGGGACAATGTAGAGGTATGAGTACTAGTCCTTAGACACATTGGCAACAGCTGTATTAACTTGTTAAACAGTAAACCAGATAAAGTGTTTGCTTGACTGATTTGTCTCTCACATCAGGCTTTAATGTTAGGTAAATAAATAAGAGAGGTGAAAGAAGCTGGCTTCCTAATGCCATTCCTGATTCTGTACCCCACAAATGTGCTGCTAGATTTTGATTTCTAACCTCACTTGTTTTTTTTTTTTATTATTATTTTATTTCTAATCTCACCTGTCTTTCTTCCTAGTTTCTCCCTAGTTGTAACACTTCTGCATGTCTCTAAAAGGAAATATCCCTAGTACATTATGTGGCCAAATACAAGCCCTGGATGTTTAGCCATGCCATTACTGCTTCTGTTCCACCTGCAATACATAAAACCGTTTCACGCATCACTTATCATTTGCACCAGCAGTTGTTTGCAGCTATATAATCTCTTTATATTTGCATATTGCCACATTACCCTAGTGCAGCAGGCAGGTGTGTGTTTAGCCATTCTTTCTTGCATTTAAATTGATTCTTGATGTTTCGGCAAGAAATATAGGCCCATAGTCCAAACTGAATTTTAGTTAATGACTCCCTGATTTCAAACAAAAGATATCCTGCATGGTCAAGCTTACCATCATTTTCAGATCCAGAAAGATTAATTACATTTTCTCCAGATTACAAACTAAAAGTAGTTGTTGCCTATGGCCTAGTATTTTGTTCAAACTCTCTGCTGCATTATTTCTAAAAAGGTTCAGATATTCCTTTATCCTGTCTGATCACTACAGTCACCAAAAATTTCTCTCTGCCCTTTACTAGGTGCCATCAGACAAGTGTCTTTATGACAAGGCCTTCCAGCCCTAAGAAAAGAACAGGCTGAGCAGAGCACACACCATATACTGGCATGAGGCTATTTGAACTCAGTATTCCACATCATAGTCTTCAGTTTATATAATGAAGTTTGTAAACATTCTTCATAAGTCATCATATCTCAGGAAATTTTGGGGGGAGGGCCATTTAAAGTGCTTGCAGCTCCCCAAATGCCAGCACATAACAATGGAGGCTGGGAGAGAGAGGGGGGGGGGGTGTAGATGCACTGTACTACAGTTTGCCTACTCATTGTTATGGAGACAGATTGACGTATGTACAACTTTATAAACCCTGCGAATGCAGAAGGGAGGATGGGTGGTACTGCACTGAATAATTATATCATTTTCAACCACTAGAGCAGCAAACAAGCATCTGTTAACCACTTAGAGCCCTTCAGGCTCTAGTAAAAAGCATGCAATGGAAATAAATTAAATGTTTCCATTTTTTTCTGGCAGAAGAAGATGTAAAAACTATGCTTCAAGGTAGCAGAGTGACAAGATTATTTAATCTGCACATAAACATGAGTTGCTACGATCCTGAACCTTTCACTGACTCCTTGAACTGTCCTTCAGACAGTAGTATGTGTTTTGGTTCATCTGACAAAGCGTACTCCCAATAAAGCGCTGCTCTCCATACACTGTATAACATTTTATTGACACAAAGTATCATTTTTAAATGTATTACTGCTTCTATATAATAACTGTTTAAATAAGACTGTCAGTCCATGATGAGAGCTGACTCATCCCTTTTCTGGAACTTTCTGTCCTTATAAGAATTGTTAGTGCACTAAACAAGATCCTTTTGCTCTACTGGAATTTTTAGTTGGAGCCTGTAAAAGAAGAAAAAAAGATGTGTTCCAAGGAGTATGGGATTTCCTCCAAGACTATCCTTAACTGAAGGTAACAGAAGAGGGATTTGGCAGTTTACAGGACAGAACAGAAGAGAGCGTACTGATGTTTCCTTCCCCATTTCAGACAGTGTATTGTTACAGCAGAGTTCTTTCTTACTGTATCTCTTCCTGAAATGGTCTGTATGCAGTTATGTAAAGCTATGTGACACAGCACATCACTGAGAGAAGGTCTGTGCTGAAGATGTTAATAACCTACAAAGGTAAATATTATTTTTAACTCTTTGAGTATCTGTCATTTTTACCGCAAGCATTTGTGAAATAAAATGGGGTTCTGTAACACACTTCTAAACTTAATCCCTGCATCCTTCTGGAGTGCATCATGTTGAGTGCCTTTCTGCCAAAAGCAGGTAATATCTCAAGCTCTGAAGTTACCCTCAGTTATTGTATATGAAAATTTAAACTTGGCAAGTGCATCTGGGTTGAGGGTAACAGGATCAAATTTTGAATTCTGTATTGCATGTTTTCTTTCCAAGACAAACCTGACTGATGGTTCCAAAAACCTACTGTGTTATAGCCTGAATGAATCAAAAGTGAACCATACTGTTTCAGCCCCTTAGTTCAGAAGTGACATTGCAGTTCAGAAAGTTCTAGAGCAAGGATTATCTGTGAGCCTAGAATGATGGAACACCCCAGGCAATGAAGGAACATTCAGGGTAGATATGTTTGTTTCCATTTGTGCTGTCATTACACTTAAGCCCACTATTGGTACTACGAGAGAGAGAGAGAGAGAGAGAGAGAGAGAGAGTGTGTGTGTGTGTGTGTGTGTGTGTGTGTGTGTGTGTGTGTGTGTGTGTGTGTGTGTGTGTGTGTGTGTGTGTGTGTACTCAAAGAGACAGGGAAAAATCATGCATCTGTGCAAGATGTTTATCTGTCAGATTCCCATCAGCATCTTGGAAGGAAGGAATAGGACCCACAGATCTGCTCGGATGAGTCACTGAAGCTCTGTGTTTGTCATTACAACAAGGCATGGGTTCCTGACACTGTATTATGATAGCAAAGTGCTACTTGTTTGATAGTTTAGAGATTTGTGGGGATTGAGGATTCCTTAGCTGTGTGGAATGGAAGAAGTAATTTAGTGGTGACTTAAATAAAATGAGTAGGCAAATAAGTGCCAATAGCTGGAAAAAAGTACATAAACACTGTAACGTATCCATTGCAGAGTGACTCTGTGACTAACATTTCTATATCACTGCTATGGTGTCCAAGTTCAGGCTTGACCTTTAGTCACTGTCTGCCTTTAGACAGTATGTTCTTATGCACCCCATCTACATGTTTTCTTTTCTAGGTACTCATTTTTTTCTCATGATATTCAATTCAATATTAATACAACATAAACGTAAACACATGGATGAATTAACTAATCTGAACGGTTGTTGCATGTGCATTGCATTTACTAACAGCTTGCACATGGAGGTATGGCTGAGCCTGATAAGTAAGCAAATACTGATAAGTATTTTATGTATTTGTTAACCAGGTATGCCCACTGAAGCCAAGTGCCCCTTTCCAGGGATGTCCTGGAAGTACTATGTAGCTCATGGTCAAACAGTAAGCAAATGGAGGAGGACAGAATTAACTCTGCACCTTTGACTACAGGAAGCAACTTATTAACTGCCAAGCATTTAAAAATTCATTATAGGAATTAGTTAACTGCAGGAAAATGGGGAACAGATCAAAATTGTACAGTACCAGAGTGCTTTTTTAAAACACTACTGTGCAGAGAATAAATGTAGGTCTATTAGATAGAATAAACCTCAGTACATGTGTGACGCCCCCAAGCTGGACCAGTAATCAAGGAGCCTGAATCCTCACCACTGACACTGGAAAGGGACATGCACTTGGAATACAAATGGATACACTCAGTATTTCTAGATGCAGATCTCTCTGCATCAAGTACAATTTCCCTTAAGAGCACACAGGGCACACACTTAGTCTGGGGTTTGGGTGTCTCTATCTGCCTCTCCCCAGATCCCCAATAAGGCTCCCCACTGGAACTGTGTAACCAGTGTTTCATGTCCCTGCCCCAAGTAGCTGACACATACACACTCTTTGAGATTTAATTTTCACATACATGCACACACCTGGGAAAGGCTGGCATCAATTATCCACTCTACCAACTTTGCCCAGACTATAAGGAAGATTCACTGCCACCAGTCAGTTACTATAAGGCTCTTAAAAGGGTATCCAATTATGTTGAGTGAAGTTAATATTAATGCAAATGTAATGCTGACCAAACAGCAAGGCTTTCAGGAGTGGCCAGAGTTATCACCAAGTAGATATGTGCAAATACTCTCAAAGCTTATATATTTCTAAAAACCACCGGCCACAATGAAAAGTTTAAATATATTTAATAATAAACAATAAAAGAGCAAAAAAATACTAAATATATATTTACAGTACACCACAGAGGTCAAATCACAGGAAATGTTGAAAATAACATTGATGGACAGACTCATATAAATAAAGAAAAACAATCTTTATACTAAGCTTCACTATATTTCTGACTGAACCCAGGAGAATTGCTATTCCCTAATAACTTACTTGATAGAGCAAGGCACAATGAAATATGTGAGCAGTCTTTCTAGTCTGGTTCCCCAAAACAGAATACTCAATACTCAAGATTACTCCCTGTAAAATATAATATCCAATATGGCTTGCATAATGACCTCATCTGGTCACCAGACTCTAGGTTCTCACAGTATCTCCCTTTGAATCTGTGACATGAAGTTAGGATAGATGGCTACAATACACATCAAAGTGTATATGGCAAACCCTAGGGCGTCCCCTCTTTTTACTGAGCTAATAAACAAAGGCTTCTTCCAAAACCACCGTCTCCAGTCCTATTCAGCACTGTGGGTGACGTTTTAATGGTTTAACATCTCATTTACATTTCTAGCTAGCTGGTTAACGTCTGCTGTCCCAGTATCCTCTACATATAGATTTAATTCAGCTACAATAATATATGCACATTTATTTTCATTCCAGCAGGGTGCAATGTTGATACAATTTAACACAGGCAAACCTCACCAATACATTATCAGCACAAACATCTGTACAAATCAGTTTGATATGCAAATAACATATAATTATTTACAAAACTCCAGCTAGCTGTGCCAACACAAGTCATACATCCACTGCCATACTTCTCCTGGCATGGCTGTCTATACCTCTTATTGTCACAACATGTAGTCATTTATTTTGTTTAATTATGCCTATGTGCAAAATGATGCATGTTTGAGTGATTATATATAGGATTATCATTAGCAGATACAGACAGGAGCAAAAGCTTTCCCTGCTTGAATGACATTGTTTGATGCCAGTGAGGTACTGGTGCATTGGGTAATGGATGTTTTATGTGAAGTACCAAACAGCTACTTCTGTTTCATAAACTAAGATAGTTCATAGGTAGGTGCTAGTCATGTGGACCAGTAGACCACTGAGGAGCCAAATTGCTCTAAAGCATTGTCTAGTTAAGTGGCTTTTGAAGGTTATATATCAGGCAAGTAAAGATTGAAGAAGTCAAACTCTAAATAACAGGAAGCAGCTTGTTAAAAGCTCACAGCATTAATCCTTTCTGCTAAGTACCAGATAAAATGAATCAAAACACTTTGGGTGGGAATAAAACCTACAGCTTTCCAATCATCTAGCATCAAAGGTATGTGGGCTACTTGTTGAGCCACTGACACTCCACTGTATAAGGCTCTCCGACTTCACCCAAGTTCACTTGTGATAATGAAACATAACTGATAAATAAACATTAACTAATATCATTTTTCTGAATTGCCATGGCACACCAGTCCACTAGCAGAAAAGAAGAATTCCTAACGGTGAAACCAAAGGCACATGTTCAGTGAATAAGTTTGGTAATTGGTGCTGGGTAAATGAATTAACCAGCTTTTCTTCATTTTGTGGGTGGAGTTTCTTCAACCTAGCTTTGTTGTATACAGGACTGTGCACTTGGGATAATGTACACTGAAATCTTCAGAGGGTCATGTACATGTTAACCTATATGTGCAAAAAATCACCAGAAAGGGGAAAAGATATTCTGTATAAGAAAATCTCCCATAAATGCAGTAATAGAACCATCTATATATTCCCTTGTGTCCAGGGGAGGGGAACCTCAAAATGACCGATTGTTGACACCTAAGAGAGCCAATGTTAAAGAGAAAAAATGATGGCTCTAAAGACCTTTCTAAGCTTGCAGTAAAAGTATTGCAGTTTTAAAGCAAGTAGTGTTTACCTCCATGGACAGCTGGAAATGACAGAAAATTTTAAAGTGTTTCCAAAAGCATAATGTGCTCAGAGTCAGTCACTTCCTTTGACACTAACTCCATTGATTAAGGCACATCAGATTGTTCTGCGGAATTCCAGGTCACCGTGGGGGATATCCCCTTTCCCCAATTTGCAGTTATATTAGTTTTATGTTGTAGTTGGCGGAGTTGTAGTGGGAATGACTCATCTCCCAGATGGGAAATGTTTGGGGTGAGGGGCATTGCACATTACAAAAAACATTCATTTTCTTTTTTTCTTCCAACTTCTGATTGAATCAGTTGTCATTCAGTATTCTAGATCCAAAAAGAAAATTTGATGAAGTTCAAAGTGATAACAAAAGTTATACCATACTGTGCCACCCAGTTCAGGGTGATGAGAAGAGTTATCAAGTGCAGTGCCACTCTGTTCAGGGTGATGAAAAGAGTTATACAGTACTATGCCACCCAATTCAGGGTGATGAAAAGAGTTATAAAGTTCTGTACCACCCTGTTTGGAGTGATGAGAAGCATTATACCATGTGCCACACGGTTCAGTGTTTTGGGAAGAATTATATCATGCTGTGTCACACTGTGCATGCTGGTAAATGAACATTCATCACTGCAGCAATGTAAGGGTGATGATAAGAGTTATACTGTACTGTGCGACCCTGTTCAGGGTAATGAGAATAGCTATACCATACTGTGCCACCCTGTTCAGGGTGATAAGAAGAGTTGTACTATATGTCACACTGTTCAAGGTGATGGGCAGAGTTATAAGGTGCTGTGCCACCCTGTTCCGGGTGATGACAAAAGTCACACTGTGTATACTGTTAAATGAACATTCATCACTGCAGTAATGTCAGAGTGGTGAGAAGAGTTACACCACACTGTGTCACACTGTTTAGCACGATGACAAATGTTATACTGCACTGTACACACTGTTTACTGTGAGGAAAACAGTTATAATGTGCTGTGTCACACTGTCCGGGGTGATGACAAAAGTCACACTGTGTATACTGGTAAATGAACATTCCTCACTGCAGTAATGTCAGAATGGTGAGAAGAGTTACACCACACTGTGTCACACTGTTTAGCATGATGACAAATGTTATACTGCACTGTACACACTGTTTACTGTGAGGAAAACAGTTATAATGTGCTGTGTCACACTGTCCGGGGTGATGCTAAGAGTTAGACCATGCTTTGTCACACTGTGCACACTTAAACAACATCACTGAAGTAATGCCAAGAGATGATTTGGAGTCATAACAAATCTTTCAAGACATGATGGGACCTCTGACAAATAGACAAATACTAATACCCCCCCCCCAGTTGCCAGTGGGTCAAAAAGTATTATAGGTAATGAACCCATGAATGTAGGGAATACTTTCAGTACACTGAAACCATGTTTCACTTACTATACAAATATCAATATGTTTCAGTTAGAGGGCCTCAAGTTTGGGCAAATGTCTATTAAGATTTCTGGCATTAAGTAGAAGCTACCTTTATTTGTTACAAATTGGGATTTATTAGGTTTGAATGTCCAATAGATGGACCCTGCCTGTAAAAGGTACAACAGGGACAGAAAATTCTTTAACCCCGGTAAAAGAGGTGTAGACCATCCTTGGCAAAGCAGAAAGGCTTGGCAACTCAAGTGAACACGTACTGAATCTTCTTAAAATGCCAGCTATATAGCCAGTAAATAAAGATGGCTGTCTTGTCTTTGAATCTTTCTGTCATTCTCTGTGATGGCAAAATACCATTCAAGAAGAGAGTCTTTCCTGCCTCAGATACATGCATAGCAAGGTCCATCATAACCTTTTGCATACCTCTAGCTAGAGCACCTAGTCATCCCCCCATGGACAACTACCTGGTTGTAATCACATTTGACAGGATGGAGAAATTGGACAACCCTCAATACTTCCTGGATTGTGGCTCTGAAAGGTTAGGTACTTCCTGGATTCTGGCTCTGAAAGGTTAGGTACCCATGACCCCATTCTTATCCAGCCCAGAGACAGTGGAGTCAGAGTGTCTGACAATGGAGAAAACACTTACCAAAACAGTACCATGAGTAGATGCAGTATCAGAGCGTCTGAAAATTGAGTAAACACTTACCAAAACAGTACCATGAGTAGATGCAGACTAACCTTAAAAGTTTGGAGTCAACACCCCTTGTGACTGTTAGAGGTATGTGTATTGGCTATTAGTGGTGCGGGGGAGGGGGGGGGGTGAAGGACATAGCAGAAAGTGATGCCATGAGCTAGTAGTTTTGTTTTCTCAGTCCTATGTCTATAGGCTTTGGAAGTGATTTCTGAAAACATCAGCATGTATAGATGGAGTGGAGTGCCCTGAGATGTGGATGTGTGCATGTGGTGCTTAACAAATGTGATTGGAGGTCATAGGGAGACCTCTAACTTTAGTAAGTAGTTATACCTGTCAGTCATCGTGAGGCACCAATAATGGATTCTCACTAGATATGAGGCAGCTTTAAATCAGCTAGTGTTTACTTATATGGACAGCTAGACAAGGGACTAGAGCTGACCAGGATTCCATACTGGGCAATAGGTTTCAATGGGTATAAGAAGGAGGATAGGTTTTAAAATACACTCTTTGATATCTTAAAGTGCTAGAACGGACAATTGATATAAACATTTGTATTTATTGGGTTACATGATGGTTTTGTAAGTTGGTTTAGTGAGCAAAGTGAAACATTTATTGTATGTTAGCCTACCCATTAATCTTTTTATTCTGAAGATTTTGGAGAAGAAATGCATATAACTACTTTATTAATTAAAAGTAATGCCTATAACTGGCAACACAGCCAGTTATGAATGATTCCAATTACAGTCTGTTGATGCTAAATGGGACTGAGACACATATGTTATTCACTAAAGGCATTGCTTTGATAAACTATAAAATAAGTTCATAAACATGTTTATCTTCTAAGCTCTTCAGAATGAAAAGTTTAATTAGCACAGCAGAGTGTAAAGAAGTAAACTGCTGAGTTAATTTTTATTTAGTTGTCTTATGGCATTGCAAGATCCCTGAGCATTTAATAGCAACTGTGAGTGGTGCCTGAATACCTACAGTATGTGCAATGGCTGATGGTTATTAGCGCTACCCTTAATGTCTGGAGACATATTTTAGGACACACCCACAAAGCATCATTATCTAGTATTAAGTTCTTGTAAGAAAAGGTTTAGGTTGGTTTTTGCTATCAACATCTTTGCTTCTCTTTTCCTTTGAAAATCTAACCTAACTGTGTGTCTAAAGGTGTATTGTACAGGAGAATTGGAGCTGGCTGGCACCAGTTCCTTGTCTGCTAACCTCCCCAGTTCAGTCCTAAGTACCTAACACCTCAGAACAGAAATGAATCATTGTTAACTGCTTTCTTCATATTTGGAAGGCATTTTTAACAATGCCACTAACTACCAAACAAGAAGTAATTACAAAAGAGGGCATTGTTTAGCATGCACTGTAACATCGGCACATGCAAAAGTAATTACAGCTTCTAATTCATTGATTTGACTTTAATGTGGCTGATTCATCAGTTAGGTTAAGACTGAAACAAATGTTTGGCCTATACTCAAAGAGTTAGCTCTAGTACAGCATGTGATTCTGTTAGACTAGGTCTTAGAGGACCAGTATAAAATGTTTTGCACATTTCAGGTTTATTTTTAATATCAGTATTTTAACAGTTGTAAAGTGCCTTTTTATGGTAGATGACATTTAACGTGTCCTTCTCACTGCAGTACAGACAGCAATGAGCCAAAATGTGCTAGCAGAAGAGAGGAACGTTATTAACATTAATAAAGATCAATAAAAAACAGACGTTTAAGTTTAGTGATTTGTTTCTTTATTGCTTGTCATTTTTCAATTTCTTTATGGAAATGCTGAGATACAAATGGGATGGGGAGTATGCCATTTACATTTTATTAACTTAGAAGGAGAAAGTACGAAGCACTTTACAAAACAGCTGCTACAGGTATTACTTATAAAAGACAACACTACAAAGTTGGAATTGTTGGTACCTATAGAGGCGACTACGAGCACTTGATTCATCTTTTTGTCTTGCAATCCTAAGTGCATTAAAAGTATACTGAGCCATCCTTTTTTATTTAGAGCAGATATCTCTAGCAGGATATGCAGATTACAATGGTAAGTACTAGACAGTAAAGTGGACCTTTTGAACAACATCTGTTATACGAGTATCGTGGTATGTGTCTGTTCCTATTCTTATTAAGATGGAGTCTGACATCATCAAAGGCAGAAGACGGTGTTCCAAGAGAAGTCATATGGCTTAGTAGTAAAACATAATTTTTACCCATAGGGTCCTTCCTTGAAATGTGAATTTAAATATATGAGACTTTGTATATCTCAGTTGCTTAAAAAAGATTAAAAAAGTTCCAAGAAGTTGATTTCTGTGATTCCATTCATGTTACAGTGACCCAGCAGCATGCTGATAACAAATAAAGAGACACACACATCAACACCTTTACCAGTGATCACCTTCGAGAAGCTTGTGCCTTAATCAGTGCATTTGGCAATTTTTATGTTGTTTACATTTCAAATGTTTTGGAATTAAATGTTCCTGCTAAATGTATGGCTTGAGGCAAAAGTTCACTAAGTGATGCATAAATGTATGTTTTATTAAAAACAGGCACATGTAATTATTAGGTTTGCACACTACAATATATTCAAGATGGAGTACCTAATATACAATTGTATTACACTGCGTGTGATGATTAGAGGCCTTGGACATGTGCTGTGTAAAGTTCAGTGTGCACTGCATTTACTACAAACTTATACTTTATAAATAGCAACACATCTGTCTCATAACCTATGGGATTAATACACACTACAGCATATAATTTTGGTACTAGAGCCTGCAATAGTCCCATCATTTGTACAAAGTATTTCTGCACTTTTAGATAAAATGTTGCACAATTTTTTCTAGTGGCCCTACTGATGAGTGGAAGGCAATGCTATACAAAGCAGGACATGTGGAGTCAGGGTGTATGGCAGGAATAAGGAAGATAAAGAAAGGGATAAAGGGATATAGCAGAATATATCTGGGATGGAATGGCATGAACTGCTGAAACAAAATAAAACAAGAAAAGGAGAGCCAAGCTTTTGGCTTCAAGGCCAAAACAAGAGGGTGTTGGGGATGAGTATATACACCACCGGATGTAAGAAAGAACAAAGATGACTTCATTTAGAATAAAATAAGGTACAGACATTCACACTTTTAGATGGCTTGTTCTTTCAACACTGGAATGGGGATGCCAAAATTGAGTGAAAAAAGACTGAAAGTAATGGAAGTGGACCTCTGGCAAAAGATGAGTATAATGAGTACCCTACCAAGGTGAAGGCATCCCTGTTCAAAAAGATAGCAAGCCAAGCACACTTTCCTTGTTCTAGTTTTCTTTTGATATTCTTCATGTGGAGGATTAAACACTCACAGTGGGAGAAGGAACTGAAGATGGCAACAGTTACAGGCAGTATAGATATGCTTACAGTGAATGTTAATAGGAATAGAGACATAAACAAGGAAAAAAGTTATCAAAATGGGTAGCTAACTGGTGCCAGATTTTTCATGTGAAATTTGACTCAGGGAGACTAACAGAACTGTCGTACTCATATGGGAGATGCTAAAACATGGTACAGGAGGGTGAAAGGAAGGACATTTCTGATTGCGTGTGTATGTTAACGCATACTCCTCTCCACAAATAAACAGTGCTGTGAGAGTCACATGCATGGCAAGCATTCCAACAGCACCATTTCTCAGTAATACAGTGTCTGCTGAAGTTGTATTAGGGAATCCTGCTGGACATCACTGTGGAGGTGACTGCATAACAGAACCCTTTCTTAAGTCTCAATTCTTCATTCAGAATTAGGGGTCTCCCCAGATGTACCCACACGTGCCTTTATCCTGGCCCATTCACTCAATCAGCTGCTTACACAGTTTTAGATGTGTGTCTTGCAAATACGTCATCTCCCATTATAGACATACAAACTACTCAGTGGAAAGTAAAAAGTTTTAAGTGGTGTTGTAGCATGGGTCCAGATAACAGTTCAGGATTAAAGATACATATGTTAAAAGAAGAAATAATATATCCATTACCAAAAAAAATAATTATTAAATAAATTCTATTTGTTAATTAGCAAGAGAAAGAAATAACTGTTTGCCTCCATATACAAAGGAAAGGTCCAGAATTATAGGCCTATTAGTTTAGCTTTAATTTTGGACAAATATTTTGGGAGGTGTTCATTAAAATTATTGATAAAATCTAAGTCATACACATCAATGTTGTTGTTGTTTGTCTTTTCGGCTTTTTCCCGGTTAGGGGTCGCCACAGCGGAACTCCGGTCCACTAATGATTGGCAGTCGATTTTTATGGTGCCGAGTTGCCAGCCCAATGCCCAACCTTCAGCAAAGGCATGCCCATTCATGCATGTCTTTAATGTTTATAAAATAGCACTGATTTATGAAGAATTTTTAAGTTTGACCAAGTTGGTGACATTTTGTGGTACAGTGAGTATGACCAATGACTAGGGACTTTCAGTCATTGCAAGAGCATTTAAAAAACTACCACACCTAGGAATCTTAAAAGCTATGCAGAAACATAATATAAAATCACATATAACATGATGGACTAAATTATAGTTAAGAAATAGGACACCGGGAATATTGTTATTAGGTGCTTTATCAGATAGAAAGTGTTCCTTAAAGATTTGTATTGGAGCCTATGTTATTTAACATAATATAATGTCTGCCTCTTTTCCAAAATCTAACATATTTGGACAAGATTGTAAAATTGTTGTTATTTTGTCATCTAACACACAATTAAATTAGTATCTAGTAGAAGATATTAATTGGACTAAACATACAGGTTTACAATTTAAGTAAAACCGTTATCAGGTTAAATTAGATAATAGCAAATGACAGCAGGTAACTTACATGAAAGATCTTCATGTTATAATTAATGATAAGTTTAACGTTATAAAGTATATTAATACTATAAGAATAAGGCAGTGTGGCAAGTGGTGCACCATTTTAAATCCCAGGCTTAGCAGGACCCAGGTATTTTAGTAGATTTAATCAAATCATTAATAAGACCAGTATTGGAATATAATATAATACATTCTTCTGTGTACAGCCACACTCAGATAAATCAACCTGAATCTGTGCAATTAAGTTAATTCCGTTAATGAGACAAAAGACATAGGTTGACATTTAAGGGGCATTTCAGTATTGGTTATTCCTTATTACCTGTTAAGCTCTGATTGGCTTATCGAGCCTTCAGTGATGAAATTTACAGAACTATGCTAGGCTTAGATATGTATATACAGATGCGACAGAAACCACATTCATATGAATGACATGTTTCATATTCCAATCAATTCCACAGGGAAAAGAGATATATACATATCTGAAACAATAACAATACTACTGAACAAACTTGATTTAAAGGAGTAAGTGACAAGTTAAAATATTTTAAGTTAAAATGAGTTCAATGGGGGATAAGGTTTATGTGTATAAGTGTAAGGGAAGAATATTCCTACATGGTCTTATGGCCTGATTATTGGACTTTAGAAGTTATGAAACAATGAAGCCTTAAAAGAGGAAAGTAATGTAGATGGAGAAGGATCAAGCTTACAGATAACGTTTAGCTACTTAAGGAAAATGTTCACTGGAGTCAGGGTACTCCTGCATTCCATGTAGAGAAAAGGACTTGGGTAACTCAAGTGACAGACCGCTTGAAACACACCAATGCAGATTTACTGAATGTGGTGCTCAGAGGGACAACAGCACTGCAGATGTCAAAGTGAATGGGATGTTGGGCTCTAGAAGTCACTGACTGAGACAGCAGAAGAAAACAGCTGCCTGAAGATCTTCGGCTTCAGGAGGAAGATGAATCTAAATAACTCATCTAGAAGGAAAGAACGAGCTACTTAAATGGAAGAGAAAAAAGCTAAATTAAAGAAATTTTATAAGGGCCACAAACCTCTGCATGGAAGTGATCCAGTGAGACCACTGCATGGTTCCTAAAAGGTGTGAACAGAAATTTAAAGTTTAAACAAGTGATACAACAAGTATGAGAAGATGAAAAGACAAAGAAGAAGAAAAATTCTAGGAAAAACAGAGGGGAGCAAGGCACAAAAGTTATTGTGCTGGAGTCCGGGGGTCTGCAACCTGTGGCTCTGGAGCCGCATGTGGCTCTTCCACCCCTCTACAGTGGCTCCCTGTAGCTTTGAAAAATAATGGCCTGTCTACCGCACAACAGGCACACACACACACACACACACACACACACACACACACACACACACACACACACACACACACACACACACACAGAGGGTGATCAAGCGATGTAGTTTAAATATTGCTCTTATAAACTTCGCAACTTGCTAGAATAACACGATTTCTGTTGCCATGCATTTTACACACACACTGAGAGTGATCAAGTGATCCCCTGGCAGCAGTTGCATCTCCTGAAAGGTTTCCATACCTCTCAAAGTCTTACCACAAGAAATCTGGACAGAGCCACAAATAAAGGAGAACAAAGGAACAAAACCAATCGGGGACAAATTTCAACAAAATCAGGGACACTTTTAAAATATTAGTGCTATTAACTTGAAACATTGACAGAATCAAAGCATATGAATTAATACACATTTTCTGAAGTAAACTAAGTCTATAACTCTTAATTATTGTCATTATTCATTAAGTGCAATTCACCACCTTTCCTCCAAAAGTCACTAGTTTTAGGAGGGATTAAGAGGGACAGAGCTAAAATTTGAGTCAAAATCAGGGACGTCCCTGAAAATCAGGGACAGTTGAGAGGTATAAGGGTGGACTTTAAATATTGCTCTTATAAACTTATAAACTTACTACAATAACATGACTTCTGTTAACATGCATTTTACACACACACACACACACACACACACACACACACACACACACACACACACACACACACACACACACACACACACACACACACACAGTTACCTATCAACTGTGCAGATTTTCGCAGAATGTCCTCACTTTTGCCTCATATTTTTGGTCTGTTTCTCATAAAATTGTGGTTTTCTGACAAATCATTGAGGGCTGAAGTCAGAAAAAATATTTAGTATAATAACTATATGTAAAACTTTATATGCTGTGTTTTCTTCGTTTTAGGGGTCAAATAAGGTTTTGTGGCTCCTGATGAATTTTATTTGGTGGGGGAGAGAGACCAAAAATGGCTCTTTTGACAGTGAAGGTTGCAAACCCCTGTGCTAGACAAACCTGCAAAAAGAAGTTGGTACCTGAAGAAGTACATAATGCATTTAAGAGTTATTTTATAGGCATGGATTCCAAAGAGAAAAAAAAAACAAGACTATGGACATCCTGAAGAAACCAAAATATTCTGAACGCATACTTTTGAGAGAGTTGACACTAATGAAGGCAAAGGATCACCTGTAAACAGCAGGGAGGAGGGTACGATCAATTCTGTTTCAGCCTGAAACATCTTCAAAATATATGTATGCCTAGACAAGAATTAAATCGCGTAACACTAAGAGCTTGGGTATGTACCTCACAAAAGACAGTCAATATTTTACCTCAAATTATGAATATTGCAGTCAGAAGATCATAAGCAGACAGTTGTCCAAATTTACAGTATTATGTAGAGAACCACTACTTTGCTGCCCATCTAATCATGTGGAGGGCTATGCCTTCTACTTATAATCAGCTCTGAGACCATCACTACTCAGTCAGAATACAAATTCTTTTTTGGCATAAAAATCAGTCAATTGCCTTTTTCTCCCTTTCTTTAGCCAATTTGGAGAAAAGTACACTTTCACAACACTCTACTCAGCTTTGACTGGTTTAATCATATGTATTTCACAAGAACTGACTCATCTTGGGTACATCAGCAGCTTTGGAAAGTGTCTTCGCGCTCGCTGCTTCATATGCAGAACTAGATAACAGTTTTTGTACATTTTGTTTAAAAAAATCAGGAAACAGAGACGCCGTCTTTCCTCTTAGTATGTTTTCATTCGGGTAAAACAGGCAACAAAAAGCTTGTGAAAAAATAACATGTCTTGTCAATTATTTTTCAGCAAACTCATCTGCAGCCTGTTAAGCTGATAAAAAACAACAGCCACATGCAACTGATTTTATTTATTTTTTTTAGTTCAGTTGTTAAAAGAAAGCGGATCTTTTAAAATATGTCATCTGCTAGTAAAGTAAAACAAGAAACAATGAAGAATTTATTGCAGGGGAAATTCTCACAGCCATAGAGAACAATACTTTCTCTTACTGCCTCATAAAACTAAATGAAGACATTTCTACCTTTTCTCACACATACTTTTGAGTTCTGTTTGCTATCTAAAAGTTTGCTTTGTGTTTTAACTTGAGGTTTATGTGATCAAGAACTCTTACATCAAGCCAAGAATGATGGAAGCAGGGTTAGAATAATCACCTGAAAATGAGTTACTATAGCAATAACCCACGCCTGGGTGTGGGTAATGCTGGATTTACCCACGGTTGTCGTGGTTTGGTCACGAGGGCGAAGCCCGAGTGGCCAAACAAAGCCATCCGTGGGTAAATCCAGCATTACCCACCCCCAGAAGTGGGTTATTGCTATTATACAATTACATTATTTAAGAAAAAAAATAATTACTTTTCTTAAATAATGGCATTGTATAATGCCTCCTTGCTGCCCTTCCGCAGCTGTCTGGTATTCTGCGGCAGTTCTGATGTACTGCGCATGCGTATGCCTACGCAGTACATCAGAACTGTGGGAAAAAGCAACGGAGAAAGCAAGATCTCCGTTGCTTTTTACAAACTGTTTTTGCTATGTTAAATGGGTTTAACATAGCGAGACAGCTTTAAAAAAAGCAACGGAGAATCTCTGTTGCTTTTTTTTAAAGCTGTCTCGCTATGTTAAACCCATTTAACATAGCGAAACAGTTTGTAAAAAGCAACGGAGAATTTCCGTTGCATTTTTTAAAGCTGTCTCGGTATGTTAAACCCATTTAACATAGCGAGACAGTTTTGAAAAAAGCAAAGGAGAAAGCAAGATCTCTGTTGCTTTTTACAAACTGTCTCGCCATGTTAAAGGAGTTTGACATAGGGAGACAGCTTTAAAAAAGCAATGGAGAATCTCCGTTGCTTTTTTAAAGCTGTCTCGCTATGTTAAACTCATTTAACATAGCGAAACAGTGTGAAAAAAGAGTTATAGTAATGGAAAAAGTCCGGGCGACCGGACCTTTTTCCATTACTATAACTCTGATTTACAACATGCACGCTGACCAATCAGCGTGCACGTTTTTGAATATTAATGGAGGGCAGTTGTATAATATAGCTTTTTGGCTTGGTTCACCGTATGACAACCACTACAACATTTTGGTAAAATGCTGCCATCCTTAATAAGATTTATTTGGCTATGTAAATAGCTTCATTAATCAGGGTTAAAAAATCTAATACTTTAAATTATTTTAAAATTTAAGATTTTGTGTGGAGAGCAAGATGAAAATTGCAGAAAGATGTGAGTGCAATTTTCCAGTACCCTGTTCATAAATTCTACCCTTCTCACTGTATTTTTTATTCTGGTTTCCTAGTCCTGTACACACCCCCTGCACTAATAACTTTGTTCATCTTCCTTTTTGTCTGATTAATTTTTTCTTGCAATATTCTTGCAGCTAAGCCTAAAAAACACCTGCCCCCAGATTTACTATTCTTCCATGCAGAACTAGCTTAGTCCTGTACGTAAGCAGCCATTTAGGAGCAGGATGGCAGCGTGCCATGCATATTAATGAAGGCATGCTGCCTGAGCTCCTAATCTTACATGGAGCATGTACGAGTACAGGGGGCATGTCTGAGAGCAGAGCTCTCAAAATATACACTCCCCCATAATGAAGAACAGCAGAAAGGCCAAAGGAATGAGCGAGACTGCTCATAGGTGTCCGGATATCCCCAGCAACATTCCCCCACATGTACAACAGCAATAGTAAATACATATAAAATAAACAAACCCTTTTTTATGAACCCGATTAAAGCTAACCGTAAGTGCATGAGTGTGCCCATCGCTTAGCTACGATTAATGCAGCTTAAATGGCTGAAGAGGATAACAAGGAAGATATATGCAAAGAAAGCAGCATAGCAATAGTGTAGTGGGCAGAGCATTTGTCTTACGAGCAGGCATTCCCGGTTCAAGTCCCACTGTAGCACATTCCATTTTCCATGGGAAATCAGTTTATGAACATTTTTTGTTGTATAACTTACTAAATAACATTGTGAACTGGAGTACTGCATTAAATGCACATGTGAGGTGTCAGTGTCATAATGTTGCAAAGTCCCCAGATAAGCACACGTGCCCCATACAGTATATGTACACAGGAATCATGGATACAAATGGAAGGTAAAATGCGTAATGAATGACAACTCCATACATTCCAAATCCCCCACCTTTCCAAGAACCATTAGATATTACTATCTAAATTAGTGCAGTTGTAAGCGGGAGTAAGCAGTAGTAAGCAAGTGTAAGCACAGATAAGCAGAAGTAAGCATATTTAAGCACTAGTAAGCTTGTTTAAGCCCGTTTGTGTGGGGGTAAGCAATGCACACACAGGTTAAGCAATTTTGAAGTGAACTCCCTGTAAGCATAAGTAATCAGAGGTTAGCATTGCTTACCCTCGTGCAAACCCACACAAACCTGCTTACAACTGTTCAAAAGTGTCTTACTCACTCTGTATCCAATGGCCCTTGTTCTGCCCAGCAACAAAATAAACAGCCTTGTGGGTCTTGAACTCAGGACCCTATACACTATAGTCACAGTAGTTAAGCACCAAACCATCACAGCAGTACAGAAGAATGAGGTATCACCAAACAAACCCTCACTATAGTAAAATCAAACTGAACCTGTGAAAGGAATCAGTATAGTCATATGTTCTATAACCCACTACATAACATAAATATGTGAAATGGAGTACAGCAGTAAGCCTAGATGTGAGGTGTAATTATAATAGAGTGTTGAAGTCCTCAGTAAAACACAAGGACCCCATACAGTGTACGTACATATGAATCATGGATACCAGGCATTTATGTAAGATGTAATGAATAATAAATCAATGCCAGAAAGAAAATATAATTCAAAGTCTAATGTAAGCAATGCTAAGCATTGCAAGGCCAGCTTAGGAGGTGTAAGCAATGTGTAGGCCAGCTAACCCAATGTGCCCAGTGTAATACCCCTTTAAACAATGCCAACCTTAGGTAAGCAGGTTTGCCCATAGCCTAGCCTTTTCAAAACCGTCCAATCATGGTAAAGTGCAGGAAATTGGCCCTACTTAAATCAACAGGTGGGAATACATCTCATAACCAGTTGTAGCTTCCCCTTGCAGGCACCATGTCAGGAAGGGGAGAGGGAGTGCACTTTCAGGTGCAGCGCTGGTGCATACAGGAGTCCAGAATCATGGCAGGACTCCTTGTCAAAGACCATGAGCAGAGACTGCTGCAGGGCCAGTACCAGGGTTCTCAATATAAGGCGGAAGCCTAGGACCATCTCACCCGTGACCTCACCAGTGCCACTGGCATACCCCAAACTGGTGAGCAGATCAGGCATCACTATGCTGACCTGAAGCAGCATAAGGGGGACCTCTTGGAGCAGTGGATCTAAGAGGCTAGAATGCAGGGGAAGTCCCAGCTGTGTGTAAATATCAATCCACTATGTGTGTAATAATTGCCAGCTCATGTATATCATGGAGTTGTATGGCTAAATATCCTCTTATGTCCTCCACAGCTGCAAGTGAGTGGGCTGTGAACCAGGAGGCCCATGGAAGTTACCTGGAGAGGTTGTGATGCGAGGCAGGTCAGTAATATTCTTGCACGTACTGTCGTAGGAAATAAATCTAAAAGTATTAGTACATTAATTGCCTGTATAAAACCTGTATTGTTTAAGGCAAGTACTACATACACTGGGGAATATGGCAGGAAGAGTTTCATATAGTTTTTATGTAAATAAAAGCGTAATAGCCTGACAATAAAGGCCTAACTGCTGGACTGCATGTGTATACTCTGGTATCATATGGTAATGTAGATTTGCAATCACGTACTAGTACTGTTGTATAAAGCACTGTTACCCACACTGTGCACCATAAATAGAATGCGTAGGAATGCCTGTATATGAATGCTGTAATCCCCAGAGGCCATTTAGTACAATTGAGAGACACATAGACAGAAAACAGGGAAAAGGCAGACAACAAAACCCAAATAGCACATGCAACAGAGATGTGAACTGTTGTAATTTTAGCACACACAGCCATGGTTTGAATCCTGGCAGTGGTAGTAGTCTACATACAGAATCATACCCCACAACTGTACAGATATGTCCAGTAAAGTGGCTCATATCTGTTGCTTGTCAACCTGTCCCCCTGGGAAATCAGTGGGATGATCCCCAGATGTATAGGCAGCAAACAGGAAATACAACTGATTGACACACATCTATTAGAACAAAGCTGGCACACTAGCAACTCCCCAAAACCTTATGAGAGTAAGAAGCCATGTATGTCCCATGTACACCCCCAATGTTGCCAAGCTGTGGCCAGAGTGTGTACAGTAACAGAGTGAGATGTATGTGCATAATAGTAATGTGGAATCTGGTACTGCATGTGGCAACATTCAGGTAGTGCTAACAAACATTTCTCCCACAGGTCTGTCAGATACCAACACTGTGCCCAGAAATACAAGAATGATACCCTGTACTAGTACTGTTTACTTTGGTACTGTATGGCATTGTGACTGATGCAGTTGCCCTGAATAATAAGGTATTACTCATCACTGTTGCCCACACTGTCCTACAAAATATAACTGTCTAGGAAATCCTGCATAAGAGTGTTGTAATACAAGTTCAGAATGCAAAACCACAGGAGAATTATAAGACAGAAAGCAGATAGGAGATATACAGCAATATCTATATAGCACACACAACTCTGATGGACAGTGTTTAAGTTGTAGCAGACACAGCCATGGTCTAAATCCTGGGAGTGGAAGTAGGCTGCATACAGAATCATACCCCACAACTGTACAGATAAGACCAGAATGTCCAGTATATGGGCCCATATCTGCTGCCTGTCCCCCTGTCAAGTCTGTGGGATAATCCCAGATGTTTAGGCAGCAAACAGGGAATACAACTGATTGCACACATCTGTGAGAACAAACCTGTCACTCTAGCAATGCCCGAAACTGTTATGAGAATAATAAGCCAAGTATGTCCTATCTACACCCCCATGTTGTCACGCTGTGACCAGAGTGTGTACAGTAACCGAGTGAGATGTATGTGCATAATACTAATGTGAAATCTGGTACTTTGTGTGGCAACATTCAGGTAGTGCTAACAAACATTGCTCCACAGGTACGTCGGATATGAACACTGTATCAAGAAATAAAAACCTCGATACCCTGTACTGGTACTGTTTACTCTGGTATTGTATGAAATTGCGAGTGTTGCAGTTGCTATGAATAATAAAGTATCACTGATCACTGTCACCCGCACTATGCTACATAATATAACTGTGTAAGAAAGCATGTATATGTGAGTGGTAAGTCACTAAAGGTTGAAGAGGGAAATAGTCTAGATATGTCCCGGTACACCTGCATGTGGTCAAGACATGGCCAGAGTCTGTGCAGAAAGAGTTGGATAGCTATGTGCACAACATCTACCCGGAACCTGGGAGTATGTGTAGAAACAGTTAGTGTTAACAAACATTACCTCCACAGGTACACCAGGTAAGAGGTGTATACTGCAGGTAAAACCAGTTCATATATAATGATGACGACAGCCATATTACTGTCCAAACTAAGGCTATAGGGTAGTGTAGTAATACTTGCAAAGTACAGATAACAGCACTGACTAGGAAAGTAATGTGGACTACAGGAATATACTAGTTGTTAATTGACATCTTTCTCCCCCCCACCATATCTCCAACAATAAACTACATCCCCACCTCAACCAGTATGTAATGTCTCCACTCTTCTGATTATGTCGTATTGGTTTAATTATATTTAAATTTGTTTCCATGCATGTGCTATATTGAATTATTCAAACATTTGTGGCATGGTGCCATCAATGTACCTGCATGCTGTTATTATTAACACTGTGGTCCCATATATGCATGTGTTCCATTTGCTATACAACTGTTTCGTATCTGGTGTCTGGGTTAATGGGAATGTCTATGCATGCTGTTATACCTAACCCTGGAATGTGTTGACTATTACTAACCCACATATGATGATAAAATCTAAACACTATAGCACGTTTGGGAAGGCCAGTCCCAGTGGACCAACCTGTCTCACCTCAGTTGGCCATGGCACCGGGCACCAGCATGTCTGGGGCCCAACCTGGGACCTCCTCGTCCATTGGTCCTGAACCACCTTTGGGTGGAACCGCTTTTGGGGATGGGGCTCGACCCCCCCTGGGAGCGGGCGCAGACAGGAACCTGTCACCCGACGCCACGTCCGGGTCATGGTGCATAGCGAGCTCTGCAGGGAGGTCGGAGATCTGCTACGCCAGCTCGAGGGCCATGTATCGCAACTAGAAGGTCGACCTGGCTCTGCGACTCAGCCCCCAGTACAGCCACCTTTGGGGCTGTGAAGGTGAAGTGGTGACTGCCCATGGGTGGGGATTTCAGTCCCACTGTTTCCACTAGGGGGTTCATGGGCTTCTGATTTTCCAACACCCCTCCCCATTAAGGTGTGTATCCCCCACATGTGTCATATACCACCCCTGTATGCATCTTGTTTGTCTTGTCTGTTAACCTACCCAACCTACCTC